>NC_088924.1:20172500-20290000 GCF_038396675.1 Hydra vulgaris | reverse complement strand
AAATATGTCAAAATGTTTCCTTTATTAGCTATGGTATATTAGCACATAAATTTTTAACATAATCATAGTTTCAAAAGATTTTAAAACTGTATTTTAATTGAACGACGGTTGCAGAGCTGCTGAAGTGAAAATATACTTAAATAATAATTGAATCTGCATTCGGCTTTAATACCTATAAAAGATGTTGATGAATTTCAGCATAATTTCAGCTGTTCAGACTATCATGATGAACACAAATAAAATTTCTTTAAAATTCTCACTAAAAATACATTGGCTTTTATATACTTCACAATCAGTTTCACAAAACTTTTAAGATATTAATTATCTCTACTTTATGCCTTTTTTTTTAAAAAGCATGATGATTTTTTTGATTGCACCAATTGTATGAGCACTTGTGCAACTGAATTGAGATCATCAGTAGCGGATCTCCTATTAGGCTAAGTAGGCTGAATCCTAGGGCCTCAAAGAGAAATAAGGCCCTCAATGAGAAAGATGGCTTGCACCAAACTACAAACTATTTTCCACTTGCGCTGTGCTAAGAAATAAGATAATTAAAAATAATCCAAATTAACTACCACTGGAAATGTTTTAGACATAACGTACATTATAAATAGCTGCAAGCAGTGTGTTTTAAGCGACTTGAGCACATCCATATTTTTTGTAAACAATTTTTTTCTCTAAAATTTATTTTTTTATCTCTAAAATTTGTTTGGAAGGGTTGAGGCTTATAAACATAATTTAAAATGTCCGGAAGGAAATATATAAGTGGTAGTCAAAAACAAAAATAAAAGAACAAAAGGTTGAAACATCAAAATTTCCAAAATTAACTAACTTTTTCCAATCCAGCGCTGTCAAAGTAGGTGACTTATTCAAAGAAATGATATGTTTAGAAAAGGTTTTATCGCTGTTTCCGGAACATTGACACTAATTTTTAAAAACACTTTATTGATATATTTCCGAATCTTAATACAAATCTAAAATTTACCTCACAACACTTATAGCGAGCTGGGAAACAGAACGGTCTTTTTTAAAAATTGCTTTTATAAAAATTAAATATAAATCTACTATGGCGATGAAAGTTTTAATAATCTCTCAATTCTGTCAATTAAATATGACATCACAAGATCCATTTCCTGTTAAAGCAATTCGCAAACATGACATTCTTATATTTTTATATGCTGTTAAATATTTTAAAAGAATTTGTTTTGTATTTTTTGTGAAACCTTACAACCAAGAATAAGTTTGGCTGGCTTTTTTTTGTTAGCTTATTAGCTATAATTTGGCCTTGTAGTATTGTCGCAATATTTTTTCATCAACTGAAGTCATTTGCGGTAATACATAACGCAATTTAAAATTTAATATTCAGAAATCAGTTGTTTTACCCTACCTATTAAATTTTTTTATTTTAATAAAAAACTATTAAACTAAACGTAAACAAAAGAGCGTTTTCATTAACACTGTTTAAAACGTATAGCAAGGAAAAATTACCACTTTAACTTCGTTAAGGTCTACTATGTAGAATTTTTTATAAAGACCCAGTGGACATTTTGACGTCCAATGACGTCCAGCGGACGTCCAAATGAAACACTTTTCGTCCGTCCATAGCAGACGTCCAAGGACGTCCTTTTTAGACACTTTTTGGACGAATTAAGACATCTGGCGGACGTCCAAATTCGTCCAAAATTGACGTCCTATGAATCGTATGGTCGTTGTATTTAGGCATGACACCGAAATCTAGCAATAATTTCTTTTTTCAAGTTAAAAATTTATTTACTTGTTTAAATGTTATAATATATGCTATAATAGAATAAAGTTGAAGAATTTTTATATTATTTAATTCCTTCTTTTTGCAATTTTGGCATTGCATGTTTTAACAAGTCGTCAACAAGTGTCTCAATATTGCTCACGTCAAAACCATCTTTTTCTGAGATAAGCGCTTCTAAAACAAGCAAAATTAGAACTATTTTTCATTTATATTTAAATGTTATTATGACTTTTTTGTTCTTTATAAAAATAAATAATAAAAACTAATAAAAACTTTAACTTAATTACAATGTAATTAGGTATGTAAACTAACTTTTTAACATTTATATAACGTTGTGGCCACAAATTTTTGTTTTCCTTTTTTCCCATCTTTATTGAAGCAGCTTTGCAAAGGTTGTGTCATTTTGCTGTCTAACACATTTTTAATAAGTCGACGTGTCGTTGAACCACCAACCCCTTTAATCTGTGTAATCTAGAGACAATAAAAACTTTAGTTAAAAAAAAAAAGAAAACAAATCTCAATCTTGTGTCTATTTGAGGAAAAACAAAAACATAGCATTGTAAAATAAAATCAAATGTAAATACAAATAACATTGCAAATAAAATTTTAAACTTCTAATAAAAAAAGAATTTAGCTTTTTTAGTTTTGAGTTGTGTTTTTAAAAGTAACATTTAAAACTGTTGATTAAATTTACTTTTCTATAAGGTGGAAAAAAAAAAAAAATTGACAAAACTACCTTTCGAAACCAAGCTGCTTTACTGGAGTTTAATCCATTTTCTTCCTCATCAAACCTTTCCACTATATCTATTGGTTCTGTTAAAATATCACAATTTGAGAACCCACTTGGTCCTGCATCATTATTTTCAAGTAGCTCAAGACGATCTTTTGATTCACCTTAACTTGATCAAATTGACTTGTTAGTTCCATGAAAATTGCATATTCAAATTCTGAAAAGAAAAGCGAAAGTTTAATTAAATGTTTAATTTGCGATTTTTCAAAATTAACAAAATATTTATTATTAATTGCAACTTTTGAATTATATTTAATTACATTTAATTATATAACATTAAATTCTTAATTTTGAAACTAAAATGAATTAGAAATATTATTATCAATATAATTTTAAAAAATGAAACAATTTTCATAAATGAAAAACAATTGATAAAATATATATAGAAGTAAATACAAAAGTACTCACGCATGTTTGACATTTCCTTGAAAGAAACTCCACCATCGCCTACATTTGAATGTTTCCTTTTTAAATTACCTGTTTTAAAATCAAGTTGAAAATATAGTTAAATTTTTATTTTAAAAATATTGTTGAAAAAATATATAGTTTTTCTGAAATATCTTTAAATATAACTTCATCACCTGTATTTGAACATTTATTGCTCAGCCTATGAGTAAATCCCCTACTCATAGGTTCATTAGAATTAAAAATGAAGTCTAGCTCTGGACTAGGTGCTCGAACTTCTTTTGATTTTCCAAAAGGTTTTCTAGCATTTTTGTTAACGAAATTAGGTGGAAAATCAGGCAACAGACCTGGAGCTTGGGCTGGTTTCAATTTTTCTAATGCAAAAAAATAGTAAAGTTGAAATAAATACTAATCAAGCAAATAGTTTTTCTGGAATACCTTTACATAAAACTTTGTCGCCTGTATTTGAATATCTATCGCTCAGCTTTTGAGAAAATCCACTGTTTACAGGTTCATTAGAATTAAAAATCAAGTCTAGCTCTGGACTGGGTGCTCAAACTTCTTTTGATTATCCTTACGGTTGATACAAAAAAATTATTTATACACTCATAATTTTTTTATCAAGAGAAATTATAAATAATAAAAAATATAAACCGTGATTTTCTGACTCATCTTCTGTTTGAAATTCTTCTGTTTGAAAACATCTGGTTGCATGTCTCCAATGTTCCAGCTTCCAAAATAAATTCAATTAACTCATATTCTTTCTAGCCTGGTTCCGGAACAGCCCACTCAGAAATATAAGTTCCAAGAATTTTGTATCCTTTGGGTGGGAAATAAACAATACATTTGTCTAAACTAACCCAATGAGATGGAACCACTTGTCTTGGTTGGTAGACCTTTCTCAGTTATAACAACAATACTAAAAAGCCTGAGAATAAAAAGAGGACTTAATGAACAAATCACATGTACATACACATTACATTAGTCTTAAACATCTTTTTACTTTTTAAATTAGAAATATAAACCATTCAATTGTTTTTTACATATAATCGCATATTTAACTTCAGATATTCTAAGTTTTTTAAACAGATTAATAATAAAACCGAAGTTTAAATAAATCTATTCTCATAAAAAAGGTTTAGAAGAAAAAAATTTTAATATAAATAAAGGTTTATTAAGTTGTTGTTTTTTTTTAGCCCAAATTTACACAATTTAGTAATGGTATGATAACTTGATCATTTCCATGAGCTGAGCAAACACATTTTCTCCATTTTATATTTGTACAAGTTATTTGATCTGACCAAAGTGTATCTTTTCTTATAAGAAATATTTGAAGAGTCTTAGAAAAAATAAAATCTTCAAAAAAATTGTCTAGTTCACTCTTTTTGTACATCTTGCATACTAATCTACCATGAGGCAAAATGTTATTCACAAAGCATATACAATCTTGAGAATTAAACTAAGATTTAGTAGGTCAATTAATTTTGGTAATAGTAATTGTTTTCTCAGAGTAAGTATTTTTTAATTCATGAAGCCTTTTAACTATTTCTATTAATGGATTCTGTTTACCACGTACCAATCCTAAAAAGGTCAAAAGTTTTTCAAATAGTTTTCAAATTGAAAACATGAAAAAACATCAAGAGAAGATTGAAAAAATTCAATATCATCAGTAAGATGCTTGAGGTTATGTATATTGTATACAGTGAAAGTATCACCATAATGCTCATGTGCATTAGCAACAAAATAATTTAAAAGTTGCCGTGCTGAATTTAGATAACTGCATCGTAAGATGGTTTCCTCTTCACATAGCATGCGTATTGCAAGGACTAAACTAAAAAAATGTTTGTATCTTTTTGGTTCCAGAACATGCTTTAGTACAACAATCCCTGTACATAGAAGAAAAGTTCTAAATTCAGTAGTCTTCCACCGATTAACTTCAGTTAGTTCAGGTGGTTGTCTCACAAAATCTGAAGGTAATTTTCCTTTAAGTTCACTTAAGCGATGAGATATCTCTATCAGATCTGCAGAAACCAATCTTCCTGAAAATATCTGTGGATATCCTCCTTTTAAATACAATAAAATACAACGCATTACTCCTAAACAAACTAGATGCATATAGTCCAATGGAAACTGTTGAACAAGATCTAGCTGTTGAATTCCATACAATGGAGTCACTATATGTTAATGAGATCTGTTTTCATTATCTAGTTAAGCATACTGACCTGAACGTAACCCATAATCAGTTCTTCTTAAAACCAAATTATTATTAATTGTACCATAAACTATATGACCTTTAACACACACAATAGCCTCATCACATTTCTCACAGGCATAGTAACCACTATGTTGTACAATACCCTTCAGAAGAATGCAAGCAGGCAAACCACATGGTATTGCAAAGATTGAGACATAATAGGATTTACCGCATAAAACAACTATTTTATTATGCAGCTCTTTCAGCTCATGTGTAAAATTGGTCAAAAACTCAATAATTTTGGTTTTTTCTGACCACCACATAAGGCAACAGTAAAAGGTTGAAAAACAGAAAATTGGGATGTAATGGGCCATAATTGGTATCCTGATGATTTAAAAATAGGGAGACCATTTACATTAAAGACTAGCTTAATTTCATCACAGTTATATGCACTGCGCTTTAAAATTGTTTTAAGGCCTTCCTTTATGCCAAGGTATTTAAATTCACCTTCATTTATTTCGGTTGTATCAACTTTGTTCAATGTTTCTAAAACTGTTCTTAAATCTTTTGGAAGTTGGTGCCCATGATTTCTTAAAGTTGTTAATAAGTCATTCATATATTCTCGTGTAGTTTGATGTTTTAATACCCAAATACCAACGTCTTTTAATAATGATTGACTATCATCCGTTAACTCACAAAATTCAGTATCTGAAGGATAAATGAAACTATCAAAACTTTGCAAAACACTATTTATTTTGGGCTGATGATCACAATCTGATTCATTCTCCCTTTCTGATTGCAACAAACAACCATAATTAAAAGTTTTTAAAGCTAAGTTTTCACTAAAATTTGAATCATTTGCTGGGGAATCAATACATTGTGAAATTACATACACATGACTATGGTTATTATGCCAGTTAGTTATACACTTCCTAAAAAAACACTTTGCAAATAATAAACTTGTGTAAAATATACACATAATAAAACTGATTTAAATAGAGATAAGGTGGTAAATTTATTTTACTCAATTTGTAACTAATATTATTATTATTAAAAACTTTTTCATATATGTAATATTATTTATTATTATACAGTATAATTTATTATTATACAGTTGAAATGAAAATTTAAGAAAAGATGAAGTTGAAATTAGTTGAAATTTAAAACACATTTAGAATTAAATATACATCATTTAAATTAGATATATCTTTTGAATCTTATCTACAGGCAGGGCCGTACCGAGCCAATTTTGCGCTTCGGGCAAGAAAAGAAAATTGTGCCTCCTCTTCCCCTCCCTTCCCCCTCCCCCTCCTTAAAAAAAAAAAGAAGAAAATTAAACGAAAAAAATGATTTATTGATCACAAAATTTATCACATCAAGTTATAAGTAAAATTTGTCATTAAGGTTGCACAAACTTTAGTTCAATGCCACTTTTCTGGCTATTCTTGAGGCAAATTCACTAATGACATCATCAAAATCAATGTGGTTTGCCACTTCATTTTTAATTGAAATTATAGCCAAACTAGACAAACGTTCTTGGCCAATTGTTGACCTCATATAGTGTTTTATGAGCTTAAGTTTACTGAAACTTCTCTCACATGTAGCAATTGTGACTGGTATGGTGAGGAAGATGCGAATAGCAATTGTTGTGTTGGGATAAGCATCGGTCAAAGAATATTTATGAATGAGCTGCAAAATGTTGATCGGGCTAGATTTTTCAAAGTTGTCCATCATTGCTGCAGCTTGATATTTAAAGCTTGCCATTTCTGACTGGAAATCGGAAGAATCTAAATCTGTCTTGTCAATTTGAGATAAATTTGCAGCTTTTTTCTTGAGTTCATCCACTGAACTTTTAGAGAGTGAATGCCCACTGAGGTAGCCAAAATCAGAGGATACAGCAGACATCAGCCTCAAACCGCCACTCTATTTGTGTAATAATGCTGTCAAACACAAGGTTGCACTGAGATCCGAATTCTGTTTCTGCTGTGAGAAGGTGAGAGTCATCTTCAGCTTCATAAAGTGCTATTCGCTTCACTTTGCGCTTCCTCTTAATTGGAAAGCCACCATCAATTCCGCTCTGGTTAGCTTTTTCTGTGGCATCTTTGATAATATTGTCCACCCCAACATCTCAAAAATTCTGAATGAAAGCCTTCAACCATTTCATTTTTTTTACGGCAATGTCAATTGAAATGGTTTTTGACTGAAGCAGTTTGTTTTCCCGGTCAATTAGAGAAAGAATTTGACACCAGAAATCCAACAAACACAAAAAACTGAAATCAATATGAATGAGAAGTTCTTTTGCACTGCTAACTGTGACAGCATTTGTCATGGGATTGTGGATAATGGATTCCAAAACTTGAAGAACATCTTTGATTTGTCTGTGCAATGGTGTAATTGCTTCTTTTTTGGTAGACCATCTTGTGTCACTATTTTCCTTTAATGAGATGGTCAACGTTTTCATCAGTTTTTCCCATCTTGACGTGAAGCTTGAAAAAAAGTTAAAGATGGCTTGAACCTTTCCAAAAAACGTAATCATGAGTGGGGAAACCTCAACAGCATGAACACCAACAAGATTTAAAGTGTGAGCTGCGCATGGAACAAATCTTGCTGACTCATTAAGAGAATGGATGTGAGCTTTGACGCCATTGTATTTTCCAGACATATTGGCTCCATTGTCATAGCCTTGGCCCCGGCAATCGGAAATGCTTAGACCATCGTTCTCCAATTTTTCACTTATCTCTGTTGCAAGACCTTTTCCGGTTTTTTGGTGAGATTCAATGAAGTCCACAAAGCTTTCCTTAATTGTGCAGGTTTCATCACTGATGCGGACATACCTGATGATCTGAGTCATCTGCTCTTTGTGGGAGGTATCTGGAGTGCAGTCAAACAGAACAGAGTAGTATTTAGCTTCTTTGATGTTTGACAAAATTTCTTTCCTGACTTTCTGCCCACGTAACTCAATCAGCTCATTTTGAATTCAAGGAGAAAAGTAGGATTTTGTGGGTTTTTTTGCTTTAACGGGCGCAATGTGTTCAGCCACTAAAGGATAATAATGGCTAATCAACTCAATTAAGCTCAGAAAAATGCCACTGTTTTGTTGACCGATGTCTTCTGTTGTTCCCCGAAGGGCAAGATTGTTCTTGGCACAGAACAAAATTGCATCAACAATCACTTTTAAGATATCTCTCCGCTTTTTCATCTCTCCACTAATAACTCTCTACAGATCAGAATTCAGGGTCTTTCCTTCCTTGAAGTTTTTTTCAAGAGTTTTCCGATCAAAATAGCATCTTTGGTGTTCATTGTTGTTTTCATGCTCAGGAATTCTTGGGTTTAATTTTTTCCAGTCACAAAACCCTTTAGAAATTTCTGAGAAATTGTTGGTTTTTGTTGTTAAAAATAACAAACAGCAAAAATAAAATAAAGAATCTTTTTTATTGCTGTACTGCAGCCAAGTGCGAACAAATTTTTTACCATTGGGATGAATTTTTTCATACCATTTTGAGCTGAAGTGTCGCATTCTGTTGTCAAAATCACACAGCGTGTTTGGGAAAAATTCTCTTCTGTCTTGCTCTGGCCTATGCTCAATCAAAAAGCATCTTGTTTTGTCCGTTATTTTAGGCCATGTTGCTGGATCCCTATGTTGAAAATTTTCTTCCGAGGCCATTGGAATTTCTGAGATTTCTGAATGAAGTTCATCCTCGTCCATTTCAGCTGGGCCTGAAAGCTAGGCATTTTCATCTTCCCTGGTTGGTTCTAAATCAGTTGTGCAAAATTCTTCTTGACTTAGGCTGATGAAAATCTTCTCTTCAATTAATTCCAAATGATGATCTGAACTCAATTAAAGTCAATTATAGGATCTGTTGAATTGTCATTAATTTCAATACAAATATTCTCTGAAATAATTTATTTCTCCACTGAGTTTGTTACCAACCACTTTTTGAAACAGTTTTGTAGTTTCTTGGCGCTGTTTTCTTTTCTTCTTAAATACAGCACCAGATAACTTTTGGGTTCGACTCATAATAGAATTATAATGCTCAAAAGTTATCAAAGGTATATTAGTGTTATAGGGCGCTTTCTTATTCAGTATATGAGCTATAATATTTAAGAATTTGTGTCAAGAGGCGGAATTTTAATTAATTTTCTTATGAACAGCAGCGACGCCGTAAAAATTAGTTTCATAAACTGATTATTGTTTTTTTAATTTATTAAAGTTTGCGCCCTCCCAATTTTGGCGCCTCAGGCCGCGGCCCGGCCGGGGCCGGCCGGGCCGCCCTTGGTACGCCCGCCCTTGGTACGGCTCTGTCTACAGGACTCCTAGAATTAAGGTTACCAGAAAATACTAATATATATTTTTAATAAGTACTCCGAAATTTCAAAAAATGATAAAAGCATGGAAGCTGTCTTTAAAATATGTAGATAATCTTATGGTATTTTAGTCTATTAGATTAAAATATTTATACAAAAACTCTATTATATAGTTTTAGTATAGATATTTTATTCTAATAGAATAATATATCTGTAGATATTTTAATCTAGAAATACCACTGGAAATATACTATATATTATACTAATATAAAGCTATAATTATAGACTATAAAAGCTGAAATAAATCTTAGTTAAAAAACTTTATATACTATATACTTATGTAGTTTTTCAACTAACATTTATAATAAATGCTAATAAATTCAGCTTTGTCTTACTCAAAATTTACTTGTATCTTTGATATTTTTAATCTCTTTGAAACCTTTTCGTATACGTTTTGCGTTCCATTATTCAATTTTGCAGGAAGACAGAATGATCAACTGTAAGTAATGTGTAATGTAGGAAGTCAGAGTAAGCAACTGCAACAAGCAATGTTGCAATTAGCTCGCTTTTATATAACAGCGTATATAATTATACTTAAAAACACAATTACAATGGCGGTTAATAAATCGCGCGAGCGTGTTAATACTTCGACGTCCGTAAATGTCCTTTAAGACGAAGTTCGACTAATTTAGATCTCCAAGGACGTCTAATGAGGTCTCTTTTTTCTTTAGTCTTTTTTTTTACTAAGAAATAAATAAAAAATTTTACATAACTAACATGCTTTTTTATGTAATTTTTACATAATTAACACGCCTTTTTTTTTTTTTTTTTTTTTATTAGATGTTTTTCAATAAGAATTCTATAAATCTTATTAAAAGATAGATATTTAAGTTCTAGATTGAACTAATTTTTTTTATAAATTGTGTTTCATCGCCGACTGTCTAAATTTGATGAATGACTTGTCTAAAAGTTCTACATTTGCCCACTGACATGTCTAAAAGGGTCAAATTTGTCATCCTTCCTCCCTCTCTTCTTGCGCCCGCCTTATATATATATAAATGAATATATTGGCAATTCTGCAAGAATAAAATAATCATTTATTCTTTTTTTTTCACATGGTTGATTGTATCGTTTTTGTTGTTTTTTAATATTGGATTATTCGTTACGACCGTCACGGTTATGACCATCACGACAAAAAAAACATAGAAATGCTTGTAAAACTTAAAGTAAAAACTATGAAACTCAGCATATAATAATATCAACATGTGCTAAATACACAGACCAAATGGTTTTTTTTTTTTTTTTTTACCATGCCGTTTGCATCAAGTCTGAGAAAGTTGTTTTGTTTAGAAGTGGTAAAAAGTAACCGTTACGACCGCCACACTACGTAGAGATTTTTGAAAAACAGTTCAAGACCTTAAGGCTGTAACTTTTTCGTACTAAGTTATGTGACAGCATTTCACATTTCTGGAAAGTTTCAACTCATTTCCATTTTCGGTTCTTTTTTAATAGCTTAAAGTGTGTCAAATGTTGCAACTGCCATTCCCGCGGAATTGCCCATATGTATGAGTGTGTGTGTGTATATATATATATATATATATATATATATATATATATATATATATATATATATATATATATATATATATATATATATATATATATATATATATTTATATATATATATATATATATTTATATATATATATATATATATATATATTTATATATATATATATATATATATATATATATTTATATATATATATATATATATATTTATATATATATATATATATATATATACAGTATTGGACAAAACATTTGCAACCAATATCGAACAATGCTAAAAAGTGTTCCTAATTTTACATGTCTTTAAAACGAAACGAACTATACTACCACAGAAATCAGTTCAGGAGTCATAGCATGCCATGACACGAGCAATCAGCTGACAGGTGACAGCACGCAGGCAGATTTTCGTTGACAAGTGCCATTTTGCAGCGGACAAAACAAGTGAAACTTTTTTGGTTTGTTTCATTTTCTTAAGTCTGGTCCGTGTCAACGTCACGGAAGTTTTTTAATAATTAAAGGAAGTATCCAGAAGTTTCCAGAAGAAGCATCTGGAAGCATCCAGAAACATTCAGAAGCATCCAGACGCATCCAGAAGCTTACAGAAGCATCGAAAAGAAGCATCTAGAATCTTCCAGAACAGGTTCACACAGGTTCATTTTACTATATAAGAAACATGTAAATCGACATGTAATTCAGTCAGTATATGGAAGTCAATCAGTCAGTATTATCAAGACATTTTATCGAAGTGAGTTTTATCAAAGTGTTTTATCGAAGAACATCAATACAAGAAGTGAAATACAAGTGTTTCATTACATCAATACAGTCCACATCCAACCAAGACGTTGTGTTCCACAGAGCATTATTGTATCATTACAAGGTAAATGTAACACGATAAGCCTTGAGAAGCGTGATTATTTATTTTTATTATTTTTGTGACTTCAAGTGCAAAAATGGCTCCCGACAGTCTTGGATTGGAACTAAGAAAGAAAATTATTGGCGATAACGAAAGTGGAATGTCACAAAAAAGTATTTGTGATAATTATCGCGTGAAAAAATGGACTGTATCAAGACTATGTTCCGAATATCGTTTTACGCGCAAGTTGGCAGCAGATAACAAAGGTGGAAGACCGCGTTCTACCACTTCTAGAGAGGATTCTATGATCGTCAGATCCGTCAAGAAAGATCCTTGGATATCATCAGTCGAGAAGCAATTAGAGCTGCCTAGATCGGACCGAACAATCAGACGACGTGCTGTTGAAGCCAGATTGTTTTCTCGACGCCCTGCAAAGAAACCGCTGATTTCACTAAAAAAACCAGAAGGAAAGACTCCAGTTTGCTACATCTCATATTGACTGGAATTTGTAGAAATGGCGAACTGTCCTGTTCAATGATGAATCGAAGTCCAACATCATTGGGAGCGATGGCATTTGCCGGATCTCAACCCTATCGAGAACCTTTGGGAGATCGTCAACCGCAGAATCAATCGTGAAGGTGTTTGTAATAAGGATCAACTGTTTGAACAAATCCAAAAGGCCTGGGCAGCGATTCCACAAAGTTTCATTGATCACCTGATCAAATCTATGCCTCGAAGATGCAAGGCTGTGATCGACAACAAAGGATTCGCCACGAAATATTGATAGCGAAATACAGCTTGGTCAAAATTTTGTCGAGTTGCACTTGTTTTGTCCAAAAGAAATTCAACTTTTTTTAATACTTTTGATTAATTTATTAACATATTAGATAGTTATTTCTCTAAATTGCTTTTATATAAAGAAACTAAATTAGCATTATTTAGTTGCACTCGTTTTGTCCGACACTGTATATATATGTATATATATATATATATATATATATATATATATATATATATATATATATATATATATATATATATATATATATATATATATATATATATATATATATATATATATATATATATATATGAAACATCTATTAATGAGAAAATGAAAAAATGCTGAAAAATTTAAGCTTAATTATAATAAAAAAGTTTCTATAATTGTTGGGACCATTTAACTAAAACTAGTTTGACTGAGAAAAATTAAGGCTTGCTAACTCATCTCTTGTTAATCAATGTTTGAAAAAATAGTTCGAATCAAATCAGAAAATAAAGATTAATACAAAAACATAAATGGTTTGTAGAACAAAATAAAGAAACTCGCTGCATTGAATTTGGTACAACTATAAACCATCAGAATAATACAATAACAAGTTTGTGTAGTATTGAAAATCAAGAAAATGCTCATGAAAAGTTAAAAAAAAAACTGCGATACTTAAAATGTGGTCTTGTTATAAATCCTAAACAGCATGGCTGGTTGTAGCCCTGATGGGTTGTGTATTAATCAAGACAGCTACAAAATGATTAAAGTGTTCTTTTTCAAAAATTAATCTTTCTGTACAAGAAGCTTGTACCAATAAAGCTTTTTGTATGGAAATAGTAGATGGACAGCAAAAACTAAAAATCGAACAGATAATTTTACAAACGTCTAAGTATCAAAGGTTTTACAGAAACTAGCGAAATATACACAAATGAAGATTTTTTGGTGCAATCAAGTAAATTTCAAAATAAAAACTGTTGCAATAGGATTTTACTTTGTTTAAATACATTTTATTTTCAGTTTGTGACTAAAAAAATATTTGAAAGGATGTAAAAGTATGTAAAAATTATTATAAGAAGTTATAATATTTTCTTTTATTCCTAAATATTTTTTTTTAATCTCCAACATTTTCTTTGTTGGGAAATGCATAAAATAAAAAATTATATATGTTTAACTTAGTTGCTTAACCATTTTGGTTTTTTTTTTCATTTTGGTTTTTTTTATTTCAACATCTTCACTTCGAACAAAGCTGCAAGCAACCACTAAAGCTAAAGTTTATAGAGTTTATAGAGATAACGATTGACATTCGACTTAAAAGATTGCAAATTATATGAATCAGGAAGGCAAGATGAAGGAAGCGAATTCCAAAGAACTGATGTAAGAGGAAAAAAACTAGATGAATAAGAGTTTTTAGAGCACTTAGAATGCGGTAGTGGTGTAGTGGTAGAGCACTCGCTTCCTAAGCGAGAGGTTCCGAGTTCGATCCCCACCACGTCCCTGGTAGTACCGCGCTCAACTCGTTTCTTCACGATGTGGCCTTGTTTGTCAAGTTTCGTGTTTCTGAGTTATAGAGTTAAGAGAGGGTTATAACCACAATAAGTAGCCTCCGAAACACGAACCTTGATGAACAAGACCGCTGCGCGGAGAAATAAGTTGAGCGCAGTACTACCAGGGACATGGTGGAGATCGAACTCAGAACTTTTCGCTTATGAGGTGAGTGTTCTACCATTACACCACTACCGCATATATATATAGAGGAGTAGGGTTTTAAATAGATTTTATAAAAATACGTTTTAAAATTGTAAGAAGTCAAAACAAAAATTACTTTTCTCCTTCAGTTTTTTTTAACCACAGTTATTTTTATTATAATTTATACTTTTATGTTTTGGGATTAAAATATTCATGGTATTTTTAGTGGTAGATTATTTTGTACCCCTACTTTAATTTTTATTTACTAATAATAATAGAAAATTTTACTAATAATAATAGAAATTTGTACTATTTATTTAGGGAACAACCCTAGGAATTTGTTTGTGTGACACAATAAAATATTATCGAATTGCATTTTCAAATCTGCACAATAGAGAAGATATAGGTTACAGCAAAATAGAGTTTGATTAAATTAATAGCAAATTTTAGAAGATGAATATTGTCTTAACTAATGCTAAAAAGAACAAAAATTAAAAAAAAATCCTTCAATATTTTAATTTGCATTTAATAATTTTGGCACACGCACACACACACGCACGCACACACACACACACACTGCAGTTTAGATAATGAAAAAAAGACTTAAATTCTTATTTTCTATGAGCAATAAATTGAAATTTCTATGAGTAATAGAGAAACTGCATCTACTTTTTTTCTTCATTTTCATTACAATATAACTTGATGTAATAAAATTAGAGTGGGTGGTTTTTATTTGTTATAATTGTAATTTGTTAAACTTTTTTAAAAATTTTTAATGAATACCATTCTCTTCTTTTATCAATGACTTTAAACCTGTATTAACTTACGTTTTTTTTTTAAATAATTTTAATAATCTAATTTTGACATTAAAACTTCAAAATTGAGGCAGGTAAATTATAGTAGAATTTATGAAAAAATCCGTTACCATTTAAAACAAATCTTTAAAATCATAAGAATTTGCAAAAAACGGTGTTTAAGCAGTACCCTAAATGTAATTACGTTAATGAAATTAAAGTTCAATTTTTTTTAATTTGCATACATTTTATTTAATCTTAAAATATCCTGTATCATTTGTGGAATTCAATCTCATTCCAGCAAACTTCCTTGCTGCTGGTGCATATTAGTTTAAAAAATCTATTAGAATGTGGAATTCTCAGATTTTTTGGCACATTTAGAATAAGATTTATTACATTTTTACTGATAGCTCAGATTAAAACTTAGCAAATGAATTCGTAATTGTATTTGATTCACCTTTAATCTAATCCGACAACTGAGGGCTTATTTTACAGCATAATAATGCAGCACAATTTTTTTTAAAAACTTTTATTCCCCTTTTCAGCAACCTTCTAAACTTGTACCTTGGCGTGAAAAAAAAGCTAAGTTGTATATTCAACTTCAGCCATGGTGGGTACATCAAAGACAATGATTGTCATAAACTTTTAAAATGCGCTGATAATCTTTAATGACTAAAAAAAAGCATGTACCTATTAAGTCATTGCACAGTGGGCCAGTAGGTGGACAAAATGGGAAAAATTTTAGTTGTCTAATCTTGAAAACCTATTTAATTTTAGTATCTACATATATTAGGAGAAATCTATTGATAATTTATTTATATTAAATCCCTTAGTTACCAGGACTCTAAGCATTTGAATATTGAGATAAAATAAAAAAAATAAAAAATTATAAATAAGTAATTAACGGTGACATCAACGTTGTGTTATATTTCAATTACATCTACGTTTTTGAAACAAAAAATTAGTACATGTTATTCTAGAGTATTTAGAGATAAGAAAAACCAATGTGTGAAATAAATTTGTCATAGCATGTTATCTCAGTTATACTTTGAAAATCACAGATTAAAAAAAAAAATTTCTTAAGAAACTTATTTTTTGCCGCACAATAACTAATAATTACCACAATTTGCCATGTGTTGTCTTATATTTATTTGAGCTATATGATGCTTCAATCGAGTTTTAATTGATTGCTCGTCCCCTTAAATCCCCGTTCAGATTTTATGTATGTTTTAACTTGGTTGCTATGGTACTAAATTTTGCATAGCAACAACTCATTTTTACATTAACGTTGTTTTAACAGTATTTTACTTGCGCTAAATACACAATATTGGGGGTATGTATTAAAATGAGATTCAGAATTCTTATGAGGTTAACTTTTTTTGGTTACTATGGATACCTTACTTTGCATAACATAGCAACAACATATTTTCGGTAGTTGTTAGTAATTTAATTACTAACACTGACAGTAATTTAATTACTTTTAATTTTAATTACTAACACTTGTAGTAACTTAATTACTAACAAGTATTAGTAGTCCAGGCGGCATATTATAACATTTTACTTATATTATAACATTTTACTTTTAAATACAAAATACTTGTTACAATAATTATTTAGATATGGTTTTGTTAAACTTAGACATTCATAATTTTCTCCAAAAAAACAATCTTAGTATTTCAAAACAAAATATTACTGAAGATATATTAAAGTTTATTCAGCCAAAATTTGCTGATTTTAAAGACGTTGATTTTAGACATGCTGTTCAACGATTTGTTTACTTGTATAAAAAAAAGTGGAAATCTGCAAACTATACTGTGAAAAATTTTGAAAAGAAGTTTGTGAACTGGCTTAATGAATATTTAATTGTCAGAAAAAAAGACAATGAACCAACTGCAAGTAGACGTGGTCGAAAACCAGTTGCATTTGATAATAGTTCTAATAAAACTAAAAAACGGCGTGTATCTTGTTTAATTGAATCTCATTCATCCAATGAATTATTTTTTGCTGCTAATAAAAAATTTAGAGATGAATCTGTTGTTATTGCTGCCAAGAATGTTTTAAATATATCAAATACAGATAAAGCAACTAAATATTCAGCAGACGAAGCACTGGCTTTAATAATTGATGCAAGTCTGACAAAAGCTTCCTATCAATTGATTAGAAGCGGAGCCTTGGAGAAAGAATATAACATCTACCCCGCTTACAATGATGTCGGAGATGCAAAATTGAAATGTTATCCTGCAAACATAACAGTGGAGGACTATTCAGCTTCAGTTCCTTTAAAAGATTTAATGACTCATACTTTGCAAAGAATCTGTGCAGTTCAGGAACCTGTGCTAAGGCACTTGATATTGAACGACAAAGCAATAAAAACAATGACACTAACGTGTAAGGCTGGTTTTGATGGTGCTACTGGCCAAAGCATTTATAAACAAGTTTTATCAGAACCCAACATTAACAGAGATTTAAAGCGTGAAGAATCATTATTTATTACTTGTCTTGTCCCATTGGATTTGACTGGATTTAACAACAGCAACGAAAAGGTGCCTATTTGGAGAAATCAAAAGTCGTCCTCCACAGCCTATTGTAGACCCATAAGATTTGCATACAAAATGGAATCCAAGGAATCTGTGATTGAAGAAGATCAGTACATTAAAAGTGAGATAGAAAGCTTGGGTATGATTTTATTAGAGGTTTGCGGATCTTCTATTGAAGTGAATTGTATTATTGAACTTACAATGATTGATGGGAAGGTTCAAACAATATTATCTGAAAAAAATAACTCATACCAATGCTGTTCAGTGTGTGGTGTCTCTCCAAAAAATATGAATAGTCTTGATATCCTTAATATAGATTATACTAACAGAGAGTTCAAATATGGTCTTTCCAGTCTTCATGCATGGATTCGATTTTTTGAGATGTTATTGCACATTGCATATAAAAAAGAAACAAGAAAGTGGCAAGCAAGATCTAAAGAACACAAAGAAAAGGCATCTGTAGCTAAACAAAAGATTCAGACTGATTTTATGAACAAAATGGGACTTGTTGTTGATTTCCCTAAAAGTGGCGGTTCTGGAACAAGTAATGATGGCAATACCTCAAGGCGTGCTTTTGCAGCATATGAACAAACAGCTGAAATTCTGGGTATTGACCAAAACCTTATATTCAGATTTTACATTATCTTGGTAACGCTCTCTTCAGGATATGAAATAGACTGCTTAAAGTTCAAGGATTATTGTTTTGACACTTTTAGACTATATGTGTCCCTTTATCCATGGTATTACATGGCTCAATCAGTTCACAAAGTATTGATACATGGACATGACATAATTAAAAGCCTTACATTACCCATCGGACTTATGTCAGAGGAAGCTCAAGAGGCTAGAAATAAAGACTTTAAATCTTATCGCGAAAATTTCAGCCGAAAAACATCCAGAAAAGCAACAAATACTGATCTTATCAATAGACTCCTAGTTTCCAGTGATCCTGTTATTTCATCATTGCGTAAATCAACATCACACCAAACAAATCATAAAGCATTTCCTTCAGATGTTTTACAATTACTTAAACAATCTTCAAACGATATTATTGTTTTATAATTTTTTGATGTAATTTAAAATTGATAACGTTTTCTTGCACTATTTTTTGCTTTTATTATTCCTAAAACATTATTTACCTAAATACTCAATTTTTATTCAATATAGGTGGGTCAAAAATCCGATAAGATATTCAAATATCAATTTACCACTTTGTAACTAAGGAAAGTATCCGGTAACTAAGCAATATAAGTATCCATAACAACTAAATTTAAAAAATTATCACTTTTGTAAGAAGTGTGATCTCATATTGGTACTCATGCCAAATTTAGTGAATATAGCACTTATAAAATATCTGCAGATAACAAAAGTAGGTTGTTGCTAAGCAAAATAAAGGTATCCATAGCAACGAAATAAAAAAATATTACCTTCATAAAAAGCGCAGACATCATATTAGTACTCATACTAATTTTAGTGAATATAGCTCTAATATTAAATTAGTTATGAATTTTGTCCAGTAAAAGTGCATTCTGGCCCACTGTGCATTGTCGGAAAATTAATGGAAGGACTTCTAGATCATATAGATTATAGAATCGAAAGCCTTGTACAATTTATGGTTTTCAGTAATAATTTAATCATAGTTTTACAAAGTGCGTTTATAAGCATTAAAAAAAAAGGGATATAAAGATAGTTATCAGTATGTAAATTTTTATTTTTTTTCCTTGTTTTTACTATACAAAGAGCTTTTAAATTAAAAGCATAAAATATTATGCACCTTTAGTAAATAAATATTTAAAGCTTTTATTTTGTAGTGAAGCTTATTCTTTATTCCGATTTTCTTCGGAAGTTTCCTCGCGTAAATGTGTTTCAGGCTAAGCGTAAACAGTGTTAAATAAAAAAGGCTTGCGGAAAATTTCAATGAAAGTTTATGGAAACGTGAAATATTTAAAAGCTTAAAATGTGCTTTTAAATTTTCGTTTGTATTTTATATAAAATATAAAAGCTCAAAATAAGCTTTTATATTTTCCACTAATTTTTTGTTTAACGCTGTTTGTTAACACTGTTTGTTTTGGTTTTGACCCTAATGAACAAATTATAATGGTGTCATAAAATGACAATTTTTTATTTTGGATGACTATTTTTACTTGCGCCACTCTTTTAAAGTTTTTTGTGTGTGTGTGTGTGTGTGTGTGTGTGTGTTTTTAAGGTGGTCGTCTGGTAAAAAAATAAAAAATACAATTTGGAGGAAAGTTTATTTTATTTTTCAACATAAAGAAGTTATATTTGTATGACAAAAAAAAAAAAAAAAAAAAAATTACTTTATTTAATGCTGAATCAGCAAAAAAATGATTTAAACATCACTTTCTTAAAACAAAGAGTTCTAGCTATCTGTACATCCGTTTTGCATGAAGTTTGGTTTTTTATGCAGGATATATATAAAATTAGTATGTGAACCAGTAAAAATTTATAATTATGTTTAGATCCATAATGGCAGCTTTAGGTATTTGGGGAAATTAAAAAAGGGATAAAGTTCAACAAAAACCAACCCATAATTCCTAAAATACTCAAAGAATTATTTAGATTCTGGTTCACATACTAAATTATACATAGATGAACAAATCCTGAAAAATAGAAGCTGAGATATTTGCGTTTTAAGTCTGAAATATCACAAACGGAGAAAACCAACAAAATAGAAATAAAATAATTAAAATGATCCTTTAGAATCTCCACCTTCCTGGTGTTTTTCTTTATCAATAAATCCTTTCCTTATAGCTCTTAACTTTTTTCTTTTGTTCTTTACAGTATCTGTTGATTTTTTTTGTATATTTTTGACTATTTTACTATTAAATACTAAAGCACGATCAATAAAATATTTTCCTGGTGTTAAACAAAGATTCTTCAAAACATTAGCTAGAGCTAAATATCCGTCATTAAAACTTACTACTGATGAAAACGTACACATTTCTATTACATCTTTTGAAACAAATGTATTTTTTGGGCATTTCCGCCAGAGAATCTGATTAAATGCTTCGTTAGCATTTTGGCTTGTGCCTTGTAAGTAGCGCGACAAAAGCTCATCATTATTTAAATCAATAAAAACCTTTTCAATTCCTTTTTTAATGACTTCAGGAATACCATCTTTTGAATTGTATTTAGACAAGCCTTTCTCAAAAAAGGTTGTTACAAGTTTGGTTATTAGTTTTGGCCCAAAACAACCAAAAATGATTGTTGCTAAGGGCGTTGCTAAGGGAAAAGGCTAGTACATGTCTTTACAGGAATTAAATTTTTGAAAAATTTAGTTAAAAAGTATGTTTAAAAGTATATATTTTCTAAAAGAGCATAAATTTCTCTTTTAAACTGGAATATTAACAAAAATTTGATTTTTTAAATATTTTTTACCAGACGACCACCTTAAGGGCATTTTCAAACAATCGGCGTGAATAAAAACTAACAAATCATTAACTATATAATTACTTCATTATAAAGAATAGAAGGTTTTTAAATCTATACCAATTGTGCGCATTTTTATTATTATTTTTGTTAACTGGTGGTATTTTAAAAACGCACAAATTCGTTATCAAATTAAAAAAACGTGATTTTCAAACACGATAGCGTTGAGACCCAATACACAGCAGTTAAAAACTTGTTAGATTCTTTTGATCTCAGACAACTCGCACACTTAAAGGCTATTTAAAAGGGGTTTGTGAGAGGTTAGGTAAATTTAATGGCCGACCATTATTCTTGTTAACTACGTGCCATCATATCAAAGAGCTTAAGCCGGAGAATAAACTATTTAAATCTCTGAACTAGAGCTGGGATGGTGTTGATGCAAACTATGAGACAATGCTCATGCGTTTCAATCACTAAAATTTTAAGGGCATCTGCTTGGAGAAACAGGTTCTATTGGAAGGAACTCGATAGACTATAATAGTTTAAAAAATAGCAGGGTAAAGATATAACTGTTTCACTTTAAAATAGATGTATGCAAAAACAAAATATATAAATTTCTAATTTTAAAAATATTTACATTTCGACTTTTGAGAAGCACAGAGATTTTTGTGAACTTGAGGAAATAATCAGTCCATATTTGTTACGTTAGGTAAAAAGTTATAAATACAGAGCTATTTCACACGCCGGGTTTTTGCAAAGACATTTTGCTACATCAAATTCAAGTTGCATTTCCCCATAATCAGCCAGGTTCTTATTCTAAGTGATAAAATATTCAAAAAGATCAATAGAATGGCTGAAAATGGCTACATTTCTTTCTCTTGGGCATCGTTGTTTTTGACTTGCGATATTTCTGTCTGCAATTTTTGTAGTAAAACTTAAAATATGAGTCTGATTTACAGGTGAAATTCAAATCATGGTAAAACTATACAAGGTGTTTGAATTCATTACCTGTGGTGCTGGCGTTAACATCTTTTGACAGAGATCACAATTTAGAAATGGTAAAAGTTCTATATTTAACCCAAAGGGAGGTCCAAAAAGTTGTAAAAACGGATAGACTTAATGCTGAAATCCATCTGAAATCAGTTTTTGTTGATAAAGACCAGGAACTAGTTCTTGAATTGTATATTTCGCCAGACTACTGGTTATTTTTTGATATTCTAGGCCATAGTATTGTGCTTACAGTAGAATTTATTCAAGATAAAGTAGAGCGTGTGATGAGCCTGGAGAAGTTTCAGAAGCTAATTCAAATAAAGAGTTCTTGTAAAAAACCATTAAAAAAGGAGAAAAACGAATACAAGGAGCTAGCTGCAACGACTGCTCCCTCACTATTGGCTTGTGTAACTTCGAACAATCGGTGTAAGTACATGCAACAAGAAAAAGTAAAAATAAAAAAATTCATATAAATTTGACGTCTACGCCACTCATTACCCACTCGAAAAAAAATAATGGGATCGGCTACTGCCTGTGTATGTTTGAAAAACTTTTCGCGCGACGGAATTTAAAAAAAAAACTGATTGTTTTTGGTTTTTTAAATTTATTGCGGAAGCTGTGTTTTTCCAATTATTATAAAGATCGTCAATGGACCCTCCACCTATTCTTTGAGGACACTTTTTTTCGAAAGGAGCCCCTTATTAATATGTTCGTCTTTTTATCAACTTTTAGGTTTTTTTTACGGCTAGGAACGAAACTATACATAGAAATTTTTTTCGTCAATGGATCATACCCCCTTAGGTCTGAGAACGCTTTTTTTCAAATGGAGCTTTTTATTGGTATGTTGTCCTTTTTAGGTTGCTTTTAACTTTTTTTTACGGCTAGGAGAGAAATTAATCAGAAAAAGTTTTCCGCAAACAGACCATGGTCCCTCCTTCCCAAACCCTTAAAGACTGTGCAAGCACGACGGAGCTTTCTATCAGAATAATATTTATCTAAAGCACTGTTCGGCTGTTTGACTTGTATTGCCATTAATACTAATCGCGGTTAAAAAAAAATTTATACATATATTTTTTTTTTAAGTTTTGATCATCGCACAGTGGGTCAAATATGAGAAAAGCCCTTAAAAACTACTTTCTATATTGAGATAATTTCTTTTCATAAATATAATCTAAAACACTCCTAGCACTTTAAAACTGATATAACATTTTCCCTACTATGAATTTTAAGCTCAGTACTATACCGCAAAAATGACAATATCTTACTTTTCAAATATTTGTCAAAATGAAAAAGGTCAGTTAAGACAACTTTGGAACATTTTAATTTCTTAACTGTAGATAGATATCACATATGATATCTATCGATATCAATATCAATATATATATATATTGAAATAAAGAGAAGAAATATATGCAACCATAAAAAAATGCAAATATATTAAGTTTACTTTTTATGCTTGCATTTTTTAAAAGCCTTTTTCAATCAAACCCTTTGTATGTGCAACCTTTTTTAACAAAGCTCAAGCAGAATAATACTAGGTCGCACATTAGGATGCTAACTTTTTGGTATCTCCAGTTTCTTGTATAAAAAAATAACTGATTTATGGGACCCAGCGTGTAATCAAGAGTCATGGTGGGTAATCTTTTTCAAAAAGTAAATAAAACCAATGAATTCTTAGTTACTTTCACGCATAAAAAATGATATTAGATTTTTAATCATTTAAATCATGTTAGAATCTATTTTTAAAAAGCATCTTTAATGTTGTTGTGGAAAGTTATGGAATATTCTATAAAAGCTATGTGATTTTCGTTCAATAGTTTTTTTTTTATTAGTAATTATTTTTGTGATGTTTAAGCGGTTTTATAGTCTACCTTTTTGTGGATTACTGTATTGTGTTAAATTTACATGAACCTGTGTAAAAAAATGATTTATGGAAGAACAGAGTTATTAATTATATTTACGTATGCAAAGAGTTTTTGTTTATGTAAAAAGAAGATTTAAATTTATTAAAGAGAACTTAGTTTGTTAACGAGAAGGAAAAATTTTTAAATTCTCGTAGTGTTAAAAGTGAGAAAACTTTTCATTTTAATGTCGTCAATATAACTTTTCTAAAAAGTCATTTTACTTCAAAATTGTGCTTCAAATGTGTATTTTTCATTTAAATAACCCCCAAAAAATGAAAAAACATTAAAAAAATGTTTTTAATCTTCTTTGCTTTATATTCAAATGTAAGATAAACTTAACTCCTATATTATTTCAAAGTTTATATGCAACAAAACCAAAAAACAATTATGATCAAAGAAATGACAATTTTATTTATCAATATTATTTGCAAACAAATTTTGGAAGATCTCTTATAATATATCGAAGATTATTTCCGGGCTTGACTTAAATTTTGGAGTGATCATTATTACATTGGTGGTTATTTTAGGGGTTACCAAAGATGGTCATAGGATGTTCCGATGGTTTTTCAATTAGATAGGATAGGTTGAATGTCTAAATATAGGTTATTGAAGTCAGGGAATTCATGTCTGAGCATATATAATTTTTTAGGAGTGGTCATGAATGCTCAAGGGGGCAATTTAAGGGTGATCAAGAGTGGTCCTGGGATGTCCTGATGATTTTCAATTACATGAGACAGTTGTATATTTAAATATTGGTAATAAAGGTTGGCAAATTTAAATCTGGGCATATTTAGTCTACAGGGTCGGTTATGACCACCCAGGTGTTCATGGATTGTCAAGATGGTAAATTCTTTACTTTAATTTATTTTATGAACTCAAATTTTTTGGTATTGGGAATATAAGCATATATCATACAATAAAATTGAACTTTATTAGTATAATTTTTTTTATAATTATGAATCTATATGATAACAAACATATACATTAGTACATCAAGAACTCCTTGACCTCCTTAGGTAGACTGGATTTTTTTTACCTTTTCCTGACTCTTCCTTATTCTGGACGCCTATGAATCGTAACTGCAAAGCATTTTTATTATAAGATTATAGTTTTTTTACAACCTTGAGAATTTCATTGTATACTGCTCCCTATTGCGCTTGAGCATCTTGTTGGAGGACTCCTTTTCCTCCTCTGACAGAGATCCAACTGGAATAATCTTTATATTAACAACCTGATGGTTGTATGTACAATATGTTGTGTACTCCTTGGGGCATATGATCCTGGTTGCACAGGCTGGTGTACAGTCGTACAGTCTCCAGGTTATACTGATGAAGATTGTAAGGGCTCACTTCCTCATTGCTAGATAGGACACAGAGGGTAATGTAAAAACTTGTCATCAGCTCACCATCAACAACTAAAATCTCTGCTGACCTTTTGTATGACCTAAAAACCTCCTGACAGTATTGCTATCATTAAAGTTTCCAGATTTTTCTGACTTAAGAACATCAAAATTAAAACCAAGGCCAGCCTTCGACGCCACTTAACTCTGCATTTTTTTGAGCTTAAGCAGTTCTTATCTTCTTGCCTTGCTCTCTATTATTTAAATCCAGTATGTTGGCTAAGTGAAAAAAACACTTCATGTTCTTTATCAACAAATGTAAGGTGGAAAAGCCATGTCTAAATCTAATAATTGTAAGATCTATAAAAACTTTCTGCAGTTCATTCAGATTGGAATTGGTCAGGATGCCGATTCTGCAACTAGTAGTAACTTTTGGTAGCTTTGGTAGATCGTAAATCCATTCAACCTTGTAGCGACTGTCTGAAACACCTTTCTTTTTCTTCACCACAACATCTTTGCTCCCTTTCATGTATTACACTTGATTAGGGATTTATGTTTGTTCAGAAAATCTCCTTTTCTTACTTGTTCCGGTTCTGTTGGAAAACGAGGCAGGTGAGGAACAAAGACTATGGTTATTACTATTTTCACTCATAAAAATTGTGCCTACTTACGAAGGTTTGCTTACCTGCATTCTAGAAACAAGGTCAAAGCTTCAATATTAGCGTAGCATTTCTGCTCAGTTGTTGAGCCTTCAATATTGAAGATATATATAATATATCTTATTTATATATATATGAAGACTCCACGGGAAGAAACGGCAAGGTCACGTTTTTACTTTTTGAATTTTTACACTTTCTAGCTTTACTAACCACAACAGTTATATAGTTAATAGTATAATGCAATAACTGCAAAATACTTTAAAATGCTTTTTTCCTAAAAACTCAAAACTTAAATAGGTTTTAGGGTTTAATAATGAATTATCTCAAAATGAAAAAATGTGGCCCTGTTGTTTCTTCCTTATATATATATATATATATATATATATATATATATATATATATATATATATATATATATATATATATATATATATATATATATATATATATATATATATATATATATATATATATATATATATATATATATATATATGTATATATATATATATAATATATATATATATATATATATATATATATATATATATATATATATATATAAGGAAGAAACAACAGGGCCACATTTTTTCAGAGAGAGAGAGAGAGAGAGTAAAAGTTGATCACACTTGCGGCCTAGGTACTCTGCTAATGCAAAGGTAAGTGTTAAAATAAGGTGCTCATATTAAGGGGTTTTATTGAAAAACACTTTGAAAACTATAAGCATAAAAACGATTTAATAATTCTTCTTCTTATTTTAATATACGATGTCTATCGACTGATATTCACCGCTAAGAAATTAAAATTTTCCGAAATTGTCTTACACTCATATTAATCACTCATATTTCTTTTTTATATAAATGTTTCATTTTATCATCGATTTTTTTGTGGTAAAACTCATATGCTAAACTTAAAATAATAGTGATTAGTAAGTGATGGGGGTCATCATTAATTAAAAGAAATTAACCCAAAATAGAAGTTGGTTTTGAGGGGTTTTGTTCACCTCTGGCCCACTGCGCGTCGCAACAGTGTACGTGCGTTTATTTCTCTATTTTATAAAAATTTTAATATGTTACGGTGTGAAAAAATATATATTATGGAATAAAAAGCTCGTTAACTAGTTGGAAGCATTATGTGCAAAATAAGGACTCGTAATACTGGATACATTCTGTGGAGTGCTGCGAGGATCAATCATAGACCCGTTTTCTAATTTTAATTCATGCATTTCAATAATGCATCAGTAAAACTAAATTATATCATGTTTGCAGAAGCAATAGCAATCTTTTCTTATTTAATAATAATATAAATCAGCTTTAAACGGACATAAATTTTGAGTTAGAGAAAGTAAATGATTGGTTAAAATCAAACAAACTTTCTCAAAATGTTGAAAAAACGCAATATGCTTTGTTCCATAAAAGAATATAAGAAAACTTTCCTCTAAAATAGTCAGAACTTATTATTTATTAAAAACATTTTTTTATTAAAAATTAAATAAATTAAAAGTAAGGTATTATAAAGTTCTTGTTAATGAACATTTATGATGGGTTCCACACATAAAGTCCATAACCAAAAATTACTAAAACCATTGGGTTGATGTATTAAATTCTTCCATACGTAAATTCACCAAGTTTAAAACTTATTTTGTTCAGCCTAATTCGTTGTTAAATAATATATGCAAATATTACGAGGGCAAATACTCAAACGACGAAACTTAATAAAATTTCTTTATTTACAAAAACGTGCTTGCAGAGTTATATATATAAACAAACAAAGCAACTAAACAAAACTTTAAACAAAAAAGTGAAATCAATGAAGATATATCAAATAAATATTTATCTATACTTAAATTTATACAAACAAACTTACCCCTGAAATCTTTAGAAATAAATTTATTAAAACGTTAATATTTGTACTGATAAAAAAAAAGGACAGGTGACTAAAATAATGATCTAACCAAATAACGTTATAATTTTAACATATTTCAAAGTTAGCACAGTTTATAAAATTTAAATTTTTGAAAGTTCTAGTTTTTTTTTGAAATTTGTAGAACCGCAGTGGTACTTGTTGTAGTGGTACTTGTTGTAGTGGTACTTGTTGTAGTGGTACTTGTTGTAGTGGTACTTGTGTACTACGCAGTGGTAGAAAAAGTTACACAAAAAATCACCGAGAAATGTTTTTCAATTCGTTATTAAAGTGTCGTTATTAAGTTTTTCACATCATAAAAAATACCAGAAAAGACTCTTATTAACTGCCCTATTTCTTACACTAGATTTAAAAAATAGTTTTCATGCTTAGCTGTGTCTATTAGTGTCGGCCTTATTGAGGTAGTAATGTTAGTAATGTGAACATTATAATGTTCACTTTTTCTAGTAAGTAACTAGGTAGTAATGTTTGCTTGTTCTCTTTTTTATGGAATAGTGTTCCTGTCGTCATTTAAATATTGCCCTTATCCTCTATTAAATATTACTAATATTAGATTATTAATATTAAAGTAAACAAAGCTTTACTTTGTTTACTCAAATCAGTTAAATTTAAATCAGTCATTTGTTGCAAAATTTCTTTTAACTTTTATAAAAACACAATATTTAACATGTTATCAAAATAATTCAAAACCAATATTAAAATGCGATATTTGGATTTTACAAATAAATACTTTCACAATTTCGTTGGTAAAGAAAAATCAAAGGATATTATCGAATAACGACTGGTTAATTTCGTCTGAGGGCAGGGTTAACCCTTAGATAATAAGGGGAGTAATACCCCACTTGGATAATAATAAAAAAATTACAAAGTTTCGAAAGTAAATTAAATTTTTTAAAAACAAAACAGTACTCAAGACATAAAATGTGTAAAATCTTTTATAAACTATACTTACCCATATTTTTAATTTACATTTAAAAACATTCACAAAACATTAGGATATTAACAATTTATAGGCATTTACATACTCTATAAAATTCTTTATATTTAGTATAACACACATTAGTTGTAATATTTCCTTTAAGCCTAACAAATCCATAAGTTGAAAATTTGATTGTTACTTTATGACTTAAAAACCTCTTCAAAAACATAATTCGAATTAATTTTATTTATATTATTTTTTCATTGCTTTTTCTTGTGTTAGTATAAATGTTAATAAAATTTTAAACATTTCTAAAATTGAAATAACTTTAATGAATTTGTTTGACTAACGCTCCACTTAATAATGTAACGCTCGCATCACTATGTAAATACAAAGTGATGTGAACACAGTTTTTATTTGTCGTCAAATTTAGTAAAAAACTTAGGGAAAAAATTTAGTGAAAAAACTCAAAACTTGTTTTACAACTTCGAAATTAAAATCCAAAGCACATTAGTATTGATTATTATGTAGTAACTTGTTAATATTTGTAACGTTTCATTAGAGCGTGCGAAATAAAGTTATCACTAATATATCTTTTCACATTTTCACATGTGCGTGTGTGTATATTTATAAATATATACGCACACACACAAACACACACACATTTATACATTATTTAATATACAATATGGATATCATATTTATCAAAAAATCAGCTTCATAACTTCCAAAAAATCCTTTTTGAACTTTTTACTGAAAAAAAAGTTTAAAAATTCAGCTAATATTAACAAGAATAAATAATTAAAATGAAAGGGTGCAATTACATCACATAAAGGTACACATAAAAAGTTCAAACAGATGAATGCGTTTATTACACTATTAACAACAAAAAAAAAAGGTGCAAGTATAAGATGAACAAATAAAAAGGGTGCATATATTAAAAGTTCAAATAAAAATGTGAATATATTAAAAGTTCAGAAAAATGACTTCATATATAAAAGGTTCAAATAAAACGATGTAAATATAAAAAGTACAAATAAACAGTTCAAATAAAAGAGGACAACAAGATTTTGTTGGACTCTTTTTTTTGAATTTTTTTTTCAAACAAATTAAAGTAACTTATTTAAACTTGGAGTTATTATAATATATTATGTTTAAATTAAACAAATGCATTTATGGCACTTATTATATAATGAGAAGATATTAGAAGTCAAAAGTACAAAAATACATGATTAGTTGGACGAGGAGCATTTAATTGTTTCAGTATCATTTCCAACACATTTTCCGCAAGAGTTATCACAAAGACGCGATCTATTAGTCTTCCCACTTTTATCACAAATTGACCAAGCACTCCAATCGTACCAAATCCCTTAAAAGATTTTAGTTTTACAATTAATGCTAATAAATCTTAATAATATTTATAACACATTTCAAAAAAATAATTCACTTAAACCCTACAAGATTTTTTAATTACAACTATAAACAACCTAAAATGCAGCCGTGGCGCTGCTGTTAGATAAGTTAATTAATAGGTTAATATAATAGCTTCATCTCACTAAACATCGACAAGCCAAATAAATTGTTTTATAGTTTACTCTATTTATTTGATTAAGTGCCAACACTGTTGAAACCTGTTGACTCAATAGGTCTCAGCAAGTGTCAACATCAAAAAATCACATTTAAAAAAGTATTAAATTGATAATTACGTGCATTTTTGAGAATACGTTTAAAGTTCGGCTAAACAGTAAACAATATATTTTATTACAAAAACTTTATATGTAAGTGTAAATTTTTTTTTTCTAAAATAAATTAACTTGTTCCAATTAAAAACTATTTTAATGTAAGTCTTTCCTAAATTTTTTAAAGTAAAGTTCCCATGTTTTGTTATGTCGTTACCTTCGTCAAATTAGGCATAACAAAAGTTTTTTGCGTTTAGGGTCTTATAAGATGGAACTAAAAAGCTGCGGCCAAATTGGAATTCGCACTTGATGGGGCCTCATGAAGGCATATATAAAGCCTAAAATTGACAGTTCGTAATCTACGTCTTTAAGTAGCCTTTGTTAAAAAAAATAAAAAAAGTTCTTTAACTAAAAAAACTGTAAAAAAAAAAATTTTAGACTTGATGCATGATTTACTATATTTACTTATCAAGGCACAAAGTGCAGATCAAAAGCATTTAAACATTCTTTTATTTTTATGTTGTTATTTATTTATTTATTTTCCTAAGTTCATCACATATATTATTTTTTATTTATATGCTATTATAAAAGTACAATACAAATCAGTAACATATAAATATACATTATCATATATATTTATATGTTACTGTTTTGTATAGTATTTTTCAAGAGGGGTTGGTAATTAGGCTATAAGTTGCCTTTTTTTTAGCCCCAACCATTAGTTTTGTAATACATATGTAGATTGCATATGTATATGTACCCTTAAGCAGTAAAATAATAATTATGGCGAAGAGTAATGTAAAATAAGCCCCATAACGAAGTATAACATAGCCGATTCAAATAGCACTGAGGCTATCGATAGACTAGACTAGCACCCTACAAAAGAAGACTAGTTGCATACAAAAAAGGTTTACATACAATTTTTTTTAAGAAACTTAATTTATACTGCATTTTTAAATCTGAAAAATACTACTTAAAAAAAATTTAAAAAAGTGATGCTAGAGCCCCATTTCGACCTTGAGTTAGCCTAAAACAGGTCCTAAGGGCTCATCGTACGTAACCAAAATAAAAATGATCACTTCTAGCATATAGATTATACAAAATCTTCATTAATCGTTATAAAATTCTACAGAGTAAACTTAACTAAGACAAAGTGTACAATAGAACTTTCTAGTAACTTAGCCTAGAACTTAAGAACTTAGTAACTTAGCCTAGAACTTAAGTAACTTAGCCTAGAACTTAGGCCTAGAACTTTCCTGTATATGAGTACAAGAAACTATCATTTTAACTTTTACGGACAACAGTTATCACAGTTGTCTATAATAGTAAACATCAACTTGATAGTTCAACGCATCACCTCAAAACACTGCTTTTTTTTATTGAGCAATCTATTTTTTAAACGGAGCTTGGTTGTTTCCATTTTTTTTTTGTAAAGTTTAGTTTCTTTTAGAAATTTGACACTGCGATGTCATCCATAGTTACGTTTTAAAAAGACTGAACAGCAACACTTTATTGAGCAGCGTGCTCATTTTTGTGTAATTCATAAAGATGTCTAGTACAGAAAGTAAACAAGATGTCTAGTACAGAAAGTAAACAATGTCTAGTACAGAAAGTAAACAAGAATGATGTCTAATACAATTAGATTCTTACAATGTTACAATTTTATAACGATAGGTTGACTGATTTGTAAAAAATGATACTTTTGTAAACATTGTTTGTTTGATTGATTAAACAATAATATTTTATAAAAATATTGCACCAGGTTTTCATTACTTTAGAATCAAACGCTTTAGTTTGACAGCACTGAAATAGTAATTCAAACAAGTTAGCATAAAATAAAAACGCCAATATTGATTTTGTTTGTATTATTATTGCTTAATATTTTTGATTTGATCAATGAAAACAGTAAAATGGATGACATTAATTATTTGAAGCTGTTTTTTTATAAAAGGTTGCATTTTATAAATTGTTGAATAATCATAACAATAATATAAATTAAATAATAATAACAATAATTCATAAATTTATAAATACTTTAATTTCAATATATGCTCGTTTTAATTTCTAACTACTCTTAAAATGCTATGATTTTTATAACATATTTATACAAGGGTTAGTTGATTTTTATGTTAAAAGATACCTTTTGAATTTATATATAAATTCGTCCTTAAAGAGGTCCATCAAGCAAAATTTTCCCACAAAATCCAATCTGACTGTGCTAATTGCGCAAGAACCTTTGTTGCCAATTTTGAATTACTTTTAAGCAAACTTAGACAAGTCGCACAAGGTTGTAACTTCAGTTAATAATAATAATAACTCAAACGCTGATTATCTTTTTAATTTCTTTATTATTATTGTTTTTGTTCTATGATCTTTTTTTTTATTAAATTTAAATAAAACCGGTCAAGTGAACTTTAGAATACTCCAACATTTGTTAATTTGAACAATTTTTGGTAAACTTCTTCAGTTAGCTAGAACTTTTATATCGAAGTTGAAAAAGCAAATTAAATTAATTAAAGAAATTTTAGAAATTTTCCTATCTTTTTCTATTTAGTATTTTAAGGTGATCTAAAAAAGCCTAACGGCTTTTTCATTGCACGCCACGAAAAATCACTTAATGAGAACTTTCCTATCGTCTTGTTGTTTTTATAGCCAGAAAAGACATCAATTTTTGGACATTTTGGGGATGTCAATGCTCTAACTACTGCGCTCAGCCACTACGTTACAACTACTACTTTTGAGCATACAGCGTGCATAATTTTTTTTTTTTTAATTCAATAATTTTTTGAATATTTTGTAATTTAAAGTGTATTAATAACAATGAAAAAAAAAAAGGTTACAACTATTTAACATAAAGACAACTACTATTATTAAACATCTTTGAACATAAAAGTATACACAAAAAGATTTAACTACTTTTAAAAATATATTTATCAAAATATAGACAGAGTAATAAATATAATTAAATAAGAAACTAAAAAAATGAAAATTAAAAATTTATTTATAATATAATATTATAAGACTGACTCATAAATAAAAATGAAAAAAATTAAAATAGAGGTGTCAACAAACCCAGGGGTTGATGTACCATTTTTTATCACCCTTCAAGTTTAGGAGCTTAAAACCTTATTCGGACATATTTTTTGAACGCAAAAAAATTTATATAGGATTTAGGAATAGTTTAGGATATAGGCAAGAAGGCAAATGATTCAAGCTTTTTTTACTCCCAGACTTTAATCATCGCAACCATTTGCAAAACGCCGTTTGTAAAATGAAAAATATTGATTTTTAAAAACAGTACCTTTTTTTCAAAACCTATTTCGAGTTTGAATTCATGTCTGGAAGTTGATTATCTCAAACACAAAAAATACAGTGCATCCATCTCAGAGACCTCCAAAATTTCAAATAATATTGATACAATTAAATTATTCTTAGCTTTAAAGTATGACATTAAAACCTTTACAAGTTTTTATGTTAAGATCTCAAAATTAAAACGAATAGGTGGCATATAAAGCAATAATTTAGCATATTTAAATCCAACTTTTTATTTTACAAAAACAATTTTTTTAGATTATCAGAATTTAATTTTACAAAACCTGTAAACTAAATAATTTCTAAATAATTTTATATTATTTAATTAAAAAAATACCTTTGGTCTCACTGCCTATGTTTATGTTTCTGATTGCTCCCGGTGGGCAAGGATCAAGACATGCATACATAGTGATATTAAAAAGATCCTGTGGTTCATAATTAACCGTGGAAGTTACAACTATCCCATTTATAGTGATAATATTGTTGTACTTGTCATTTATAGAAGTTTGTTGAATTTGAACTGAATGCCATTTATTTACTTCAACGCATAATTTTGATACAAAGAATTGACTGCCTGTTCCTGAATAAATCTTTAAGCGTCCGGAGAAATAGTGAGCCAAAGGACAGCATTCGTTATAGTCACTATCAAGCAACTGCACAATGTTACCAATTAACTCATTCTTAGTTTCCGGGGTATATACTTCAAATGATAAAACAAAATCTTTGTAGAAATTTTTTAAAGTTGCTAGAACACTTAGTTCAGACAGTTGTATAGTTTGATTAATAAATGCGGATTCTAAATATATACAAACACACACAGATATATATATATATATATGTATATATATATACATATATATATATATATATATATACATATATATATATATATATATATATATATATATATATATATATATATATATATATATATATATATTATTATTATATATATAAAAGTAACATCTTTATTAGTATGTCTAATAATGTTATAAGCATTAAAACATCATATACGTTATATATAATAAATAGTATGATACCATATATAATGTTTTAATGCCTATAATATATATACATATATATATATATATATATAAATATATACACACATATATATATATATATATATATATGTATATATATATATATGTATATATATATATACATATATATATATATATATATGCATATATATATACATACATATATATATATATACACACACGCATATATATATAAATATATATATATATATATATATATATATATATAAATATATATATACTTATAATATATAAATATATATATATATATATATATATATATATATATATATATATATATATATATATATATATATATATATATATATTATATATATATATATAAGTAAGATAATGGAGAGATTAGTGAGACAATACATGACGGAGCATCTTATTAAACTCAAACTATTATCTATTCACCAGCATGGGTTTGTTAGCGGTAAATCTTGTGCCACAAACCTCTTAGAGGTGTTAGATATAATTACAAAGGCACTAAACCATAATTTTATGGCTGTCTTAATCATACTGGACTTTTCCAAAGCTTTTGACAGAGTAAGCCACGAACTACTGAAAATAAAACTTAATCGTCTACTTTTTAAAAAATCAGAAATATATATATATATATATCTGATTTTTTAAAAAGTAGACGACAGCAAGTAGTCTTGGGTGGTGTGCATTCTGACTGGGCAAAGGTAACAAGTGGGGTACCACAAGGATTGGTTATTGGTCCACTACTGGTTTTGATATATGTAAATGACATGCTAGAAATAGTCAAGAACATTTCTAAGCTTTATGCAGATAATAGCCAGCTCGTTGCTACGATCAAAAATAATATGGATATTATATCAGTTCAAAATGACCTTGACGCCCTCATAGATTGGTCCAAACTATGGGAGATGTCCTTCAATATTGAGAAATATAAAATTATGAAATTCGATGAAAAACTAAGCAAAAATCTAGATAACTGTTACTTCATTATGAAAGACAATATTGGAGCTATTCTTAACCTTGAAACAGCAGAAATTGAGCGAAATCTTGGTGTAATTTTTAACAATAAATTAAAATGGAATTACCACATCAGACATGCAATAAATAAAGCAAATATTATCCTAGGTGTGCTTAAGCGAACATTCAAATCTTGGACGGGGGCTCTAGAAGCCGTCCAGAAAAGAGCAACTAAACTTGTTCCAGCAATAAGAAATTTTGATTACCAAGCCCGTTTAACTTATCTCAATCTACAAACTCTAGAACAAAAAAGGCAACGAGGGGACATGATACAATATTTTAAAGCAGTCAAGGGGTTTAATGAAATAAATTGGTTTCATATCAATGCCATACCTTATTCCCTTTTTGCACAAGGACCTGCAAGTAATGTTAAAGGCTCTAAATTAAGGCTGTCGAGACAATTTACAAAAAATCAAGCTAGATATTACTTCTTTACAAACATGATTGTATTCTTATGTTTTTATGGAATGCCTAATCAAGTTATCGATTCAAGAAGCATCCACGAGTTCAAAAATTGATTTGACAAGTTCATTGTCGCCAATCTGCTAAAGTCCGCTAGACAGACTTCATGAGAAATTTAATTTTTTTCTTATTGCAGATTATTGTATTATATTATATTATATATAAATATTAGAGCTGTACCGGATTAGAAATTCTGAATTCCAGCCAGAACAGAATTAGTCGGAGTTGTTATTAAAATTCCTATTGAAATATAATTTTTTACCTTCAAGATTGAAAGTGAAAGCCTGGCCTCAGCATCGTGGCATCATAATATATACTTATAACCAGGCTTGTGGAGACGCAAGTTTTTTTCACGGCTCGGCTCCGGCTCCAAAGAAATGTCCGGCTCCCGGCTCGGCTCCGGCTTCCGGACCTAATAAGTTAAACTTAAATTTTGAATAAAAATTAAAAATATTTAGGCTTGTTTCCCAAGTTGGATAAAAACTATACCTATTAGTTTTTATCCAACCCTCATTTTTAAAATGTGAATCCATTACTACCACATATTTATATTGTAAAAAATGATTTGGGGGCAAAAAAGAAAATAAAATATTCTATCAATGTTAATTTTTTGCTTTATTATCATTGTATTTCAAACCCAAAATTAAATTTCAAACAAGTCAAATGTATTCGTTTTTTGTCCTAAGAAATACCAAATTATTAATAAGATCCGATGTCATATGGCTTCTTTGGTCTGGCATCAGAAATTTGAGTGCTGAAAACACCCGCTTAACACTAACTTGCGTCATTGGAAACGCTGAGACAATTTTGCACGATGATTGTATAATCGAAGGGAAAAACTCTATTTCTTCCAGAGGTTTTTTGCAGGTCAAGGTTTCTTTTTGTTTCAAAAGGTCGTGCGCTAGTTTAGGTAGACTTCGAAGTGCGCCTTTAAATTCTCGCTCCTCAATCCCAATGTTCTGAATAGATCCTTGATCAGATTGCTGAATCTTTTTTTTTTTTGCCTGCTCCATTCTCTTAAATTTTCTTTTTTGGTGACAAGTTTTTCATTTTCTCATCCGAACTCTTGGTAGAAAAAGTTTCACAATCTTCCTCCAATCTATGAAAACCAAACTTTGGCTTATTAATCTTTTTTTGAACCAACCAGAGAGTATCCTCAGCAACTACCAAAAATTTTTAAAAAGATAACAAAATAAACTTGCTTTAAAAAACTCTAAAATAATAAATATATTTTCAATTTCTATTCGAAGTAATCTAAAGTAAAATTTTTTAATCAAAGTTTAAAAAACGCTCTCACAAAATAAACGATGAGAAAAAATACCTGTTGTTCTTCGTTAAGAAGACATTGATAGTGTAAGTCTGCAAATACCGCTGCACAGAAAAAAGGATTACTCATTAGGATTGCTTTCCTAGTTTCCATAGATTGTTTTATAGCTTTAGCAAAAACAGATTTCTTAAAATCACCCTCCATTAACTGTTCTTTTAACAGTTCTCAAACATAGACAAAGTGTCCTGGCGTGAGATCCTCAAACTGAAAGATTTGAGTAGCAATAGCAGGTTTTTCAAGAATACTTTGTAAATTCTTTATTTGTTTCCACTGATATGGCTGCACTACAAAATTCTCTTTTGGATATTATGCTTCCAGATCTTCAACAACATCACGTAGTTCTAAAAGACGCTTAAGCATTTTAAGTGTACTCGACCATCTAGCTACATTGTTTATAACTGCCACCTATATTATAGAACATATTTTATTCTTGAAATATAACAAATAAACATATTTATTAGTTTGTATAACAAAATTTATAAAATTACTTTAAAAGGTTGTGTATTTTTGCAAAATTCCATAGCTATTGGAGCACGACAAGCTTTTGCAACTTTACGAGTACGCTCAAGTACTACTTTGATTTCCGATTCTTTCTTTGCATCGGTGATAGCAAGTTGAAGGGTGTGTGCACCACGACGTTGAAGATAAATAGTGTTCATATTTTTGGAGATTTCGTCAAAGTAACCATCATGCTGCTGTTCACAGAATTCAGAACCCTCAATTTCACTACTTGCAACTTCAATAATCTGTTCTTCTGTAATATCATCTCCGCCTTCATCATGATCTTCACTAGGTAGTGTTTCTATAATCTTGTTTATCTCAATCGTCTTGCCAAAATCATTCATCATTTTAATCATTTAGACCCATTGTCAGTACTAATTCCAAGGATTTGTTCTTTTCGGATGCCAAACTTATCAAGTACGTTTTCAAGTGCATTTTGAATATCTTTAGCTTTGTGTCTGGCATGTATGTCGATGACTGCTAATGTTTTGATTAATATTTTGCCGCTAGAGAAAAATTGAGTATTGACTCCAAGAAAGCTTCTCCAATGTCTTGATGCTCCATCAACTTTTAGGAAAATTAGTTTTCCATTCAAATCGCTTCTCAAATCAGAACGCTTTTTTGCAGCTAAAGTCTGAATTTCCTGGCGCATATTTTCACGACTGATCTTTATGCCAAATATTTTTGCCAAATCTCGGGTCAAAATTTCTATTCCATCTCCGCTAAAAATGTTAAACGAAGCTCCATTTTGAAGTACTAACATATTTAACGCTTTTTTGAAATCTTCATTCGATATTTTTATAGTAACTTTGTTTAAAAAATTGTCAAGTATCTTTTGTTTTTTTTTGTTCACCAAAAGATAGAGAATCTCCATTTCTTGACAAAGTAACTTCGGATACATTTATATTCCTTTTTATATTCCTTGCTCCTGAACATTTTTATGATGAAGTATTCCGTTGCTCTTCTTAATGTGACGTTTCATATTTGAGGTTGGTTATTTTACTCGTTTTCCATCCATTAGCATTTTAACTTGCGCGCCACAAATTTTTTTAGTTTGATTCTCCTCAACAAGAATCTGGCAAATATATCCTTTTTCCTTTTCACTGAAGGAACATATCTTCGTTTACAACCGCGGTGTTTTTAGTCACATCAGTCATGTTAAATGTACATCAACAACTTTTTAAACAAAATGCTAAAATGGAAAAATTAAACTTGAAAAATATAATCCTAATTAGGATTTATTCAGACCAACAACAAGATAAATCTGTAATTAAACTAATTGAACCTTCTAAATAAAAAGTTTTTAATTAATGTTGCTTTATTAGGTTTTAAAATAAGTTACCTTATCTCACCAGAAATAAGGATTATTTAAACAAAATATCGCGGAACATATTCTGTTTAAAACTTTTAATTTAATAATTCTTCACTTAAACTGCAATATATAAATTTTTTTTTTTTTTTACGTGTCAACTTTTTTAATTGGTTGCTTTTTTTTTAAATTACTTATAAAACGTGCGTGCTTAAGAAAGAGTATATCAATTGCAAATAACAACTAATAAACTTGCTTGTCAGAGTTTTTTTTAACAGTAATAATAATAACAATAAAAATCGTAAAATGACACCCAAAATTAAGACAAAGTTTCTCGTTACCTGAAACGTTTTATATTAAAAGAAACAATGATTAACTTTATTTTTAACTTCTAAAGTAAGAGATCTAGCTGCTGCACAACGGCTGCTCCTAAAATTGCGGAGGGGGTTTGGGGTGGACAAAATTCCCCCATTCCATTTTTAATATCGCCCAACTGCCGCTAATAATGAATATAATTATTATTTCTCAAAGTTAAACACATACAAAAAAAATTTCTCTTGACTATGTTACCAATATTACATGTTACATGCATTATGATTTAAAATTGAACCAACTGGGAGGCTAAATAAAGCTAATAAAAACCTATTCTAAAAACAGAAAATAATAATATAAGTGTCAATAAAGCAATGTTAGCAATCGATATTATAATAATTTAAAACGATTTATTTAACAAGTTCGTTCAATAATGTGTGAATAATATTTGTCTACTTTTAAAAACAACATTATATTCCATTAAAAATACAAGAGAACCGTGAGCCGCTAGATTTTTCCGGCTCCGCGGCTCCACAAGCCTGCTTATAACCTATAATATATATATAATCTATTTCATTAATTTGATTCTTGTTTCATTTAAGTTTAGAACGTCATTATTATTATTATAAATAATCTACAATAGAAGTAGTTAGCTTCTATGAACTGGACATCTAACGATGCCCTGCTATAATAGACTTTACTCTAGTGGAGCGACAAAACTAATTGTATTTGTTTTTAAATTCGTTGACAGAATGTGAGGAAACAACGGAAGAAGGCAAGGCATTCCATTGGGATGCAATTCTATTAGGTAAAAAGTAAAGGTCGATGCGAATTATTTGAAATTTCTTTGACAATGGCATGGTTGTGGATTGTGTTTCTAAGTTTCCTGCAAAATAATTTGAAAAACAAGTAGGTATTATATTTGAATTTAGGAACTTGACTTCATTAAAATTCATGTAGATTTTGAAATACTGAATCAAATTGCCTATCATTCGTCTTTCAGAAAGTGTTGTTTATCCCAAATTTGCCAATTGAGATTCGTAATTCATGTTTCTTAATTGAGGATCAAGTTTAATTGCTCTGGGTTGAATTTTTTCGAGTCTCTTAAAATATTTCTTAAAATAGGGGTTCCATACTGGAGCGCAAAATTCAAGCAGCGGACGAACATAGGTAGTATATAGTTTAAAAACATAATAGGATTCCAGTTAATAAAAGTTCTTTTAACAATACCAAGCATCTAGTTAACTTTTAATGCTGCATTACTTGTTTGATCAAACCACTTAAGTTTATTGTTGAAATAAATTTTTAGTAACTTATCAATATTGACATTTTCAAAAAAATAAGGTGTTTGATGAAAATAAAAATGTTTGATGAGTTAAGCATACCAAATGAGTAGTCTAAAACATTGAAACCATCATAAAGCTTATTGCTTTGGATTTATTTATGTTAAATTCCATGTCCTAAAGTTCAGACCAATGCAGTAAGAGATCGATATCTTTTTGGACTAGTTCTAGATCAGATGAACTTTTGATTTTTGCAATTAATTGAGTGTCATCACCAAAAAACTTACAGAATTCGTAAAAAACTCAGGCATGTCATTAATAAAAATTCAAAACAAAAGTGGAGCGATAACCAAGCCCTGAGGAACTCCACTCAGTACATCTACCCGATCAGAAGATGATTTACCAAGAATAACACGTTGATTTATATTGCTCAAGAAATCTTTTATCCAATTAAGGATTGTGTCACTGAAACCGTATTCTTTTTATTTTTAGGAGAAAAAGAATGTGTGAGACACAATAAAAAGCTTTAGTGAAGTCTAAAAGAATTAGTAGTGCAGAGTAGCGATCATTAAGAGCGGCTCTGCCCTACTAACTAATGAACTTGGAAAAAAATTCCCGATGGAAAAAACAATTTCAAATTTAAACATCTCGAAGCTTTAAATATACATCTGCAAAAAATTTTTGAGTGCAATGCTTTCATTGCTGCACTCTTATTGGATCCTCGTTTCACATGGAGCACTGCTGGTCATGAAGTCTTCAACGATTTATTGAGAAGTCGTGAAGTAAATCACCAACTTAAAGTTCATTATTTCATAAACTCACAAATAGAATTTGCTGAAATTGCTCAACAGGATGAAAATGTACGAGATAAAGATGAAGATCGTTTGACTCAACATTCAGACATTTCAATATTATTTAATAATTGATACTTAATCAATATTTAATATACAATGATTTAAATAAAATTTTTATAAAAAAGTTTAAATAAAAGAAATTTATTTTATTTAGCATTCAAAAGTTTTCATTGTAAATCAATAAAAATTCAATACTACTTACTACTATAACATTAATAACTTTCATCATCAATAGAAAATTAATAATTTCAAGGGTTAGGGTCATAAATTCATCAAACTAAAAATAAGTAGAACATTTTATTGATTTACAAGTAAGTTTAGTTTTCAAAGCTTTTGTATATCTTATTAATTTTATTGGATTTAATCAGATAAATTAGATAAAATTTGTTGCTTGATAAATAACTAATAACTAACTAAAAAATATATATTTGTATCCGTTGTTTAAGGAACAGTCATTTGTAAAAATCTTTTAAGTATCAGTCGTTTGAAAAAGTAAAAATTTTTATTTAAAAAAATGTTTTATGTTTGACCCATTAACATTGCGTTCAATTTTTTGTTTCGAAATAATTCTAATATCTTAAGATTCTAAAGAGTTATACACTAATAACTTTTAACCAGACCAAATAAAAAATCAACTTGGTCCCAGGATACACCAAAAATATTTTTTGGTCTCCAAGTCAAGGGGTTCCAGTACAAGGGATTTTTATATGCGAGGTTCCATGGAATTATTTGCCCCCCCCCCATCCTCTCTTTCGATGCCCCTAATTTATAAATTGAATAGTAGAAAGTTGTCCATTTTACATTAATTTTTGTTCTAAAAAAATATTTTATTTAAGAATTAATACTTGTACAAACCTGTCATTTACAGCAATTAAAGACAAATAAAGTCAAAAATCACATTAAAATTACATAAAAAGGTTTTTTACACAAATTGCATGGTATCCTGTAGAAGACTTTCTTCATGACTTTCAGCCACTAATTAAGATGTTTTATTTTAGACATAAAATGAGATTTTTTATACAAAAATTGAAATATTATGTCTTTGACATTTCTTGTTTTTCTTTTTTAAGTTGTTCTTCTCTACGCATACTTTCTATCATATCTAACATTCGTTTTTCCCCGTCTATCATTTTGATAAAAATGATAGACGGATGAATAAAGTAAGATTCAAATATGTCGTTTTTGCAATATTTTGTCATTGTTTTAGCGGCATTAATGCTCTATTCAAATAATTGCTTTTATGTAAAATATTGCTTTTATGTAAAATATAAGACCCTTTCATTTTATACTTTTCAGATTATAACAAATTTCTTAAAATATATAATGACCGATGATGATGGATATCCTCGTAAATTTCTAAGGACTAGAAATCGTTAGAGTACTGTAAGAGAGAAAATTGAGGAGAGCTCTTTGGTAACTACACGTTGCAGAAGTCTCCCTCCAATGAGATATACCTCTCCTAGGACTAACAGAGATTGTCAAACAGGAACCTCAGGTACATCCTTCGACATAAGTTTAGCTCCACAGAGAACTAATAGGTGTAAAAGAACAAACTACATATTTCAGCATCCGTTACATACATATGTTTGCACCAAACAGGTAATATTTTAAGATTTAACTAAAATAATGAGTTGGAAAAGCTTTTTTTATGTGAAAAACTTTTGAAACAAATATGTAAAGACTTTAATATGTGTTTAGACTACCCACACTGGGAGAAGTTTGTCGTCGAATATATTGGCTCAGGTCAAGTAAGAATAATCAAAACGCAAAACTATCCTGTGCACAAAAGACAATGTCAAGATCTATGCTTTGCATTGAAGGGGAGTGTAGAAAATGTAACAGGAGAGAATTTACTGGAGTATGCATTCTGAGAAAACTGTTAAGTATTGGAGACAAGGGTGGGTTTGATTCAAGATTTCGGGTTACAGAACAAGTAGTGAAGAAAAAGTTTGAGAAGTCTTATGAACGCTACAAGAAACTGTGTAGTCTTAGAACCCTTATGGAAATAAACAAGATGAAACAAGAGCCATATTAAACAAAAACAGTGAGTTTTATAAAAGAAGCAAACTGTGTTTTTCCTGGTTATAAAACAGACATCTTAAAACTTATAAGAGATGACGAAAATAGAGGCAAGCAAGCAAAGACAGAAGAGATTGAGTTCCTGAAGAGAGCATTCAAAGGTGAAATGGTTAAGTTTGACATTGGGAAAGATAAATTTTATCAAAATGATAGACGGGGAAAAACGAATGTTAGATATGATAGAAAGTATGCGTAGAGAAGAACAACTTAAAAAAGAAAAACAAGAAATGTCAAAGAAAAAACCTATAGAGGGCAAAGAAAGAAGGAAAATTTTAAGATGGAATAATCTTCAAGTGGTACGAGTGCCACTGATACTGACAGTGAATTTGAGCATTGCCAAAGAGTAGTCTACATAGAAATAAAAAGATTGTGATTAAAAATGAAGATAGAATAGTGAGAGAAGAAAATCTGGAAAAAGTTCGGGGTTTAAAGGTCGTCATTCATTTTGATACAAAACTGGTCAAACAATATCGAACTGACCAAAAAATGTCTCAAATTGTAGAAAGGCTTTCTCTCGGTATATCATCCCCCCAGGTCAATGAACCCTTAGATTTTTTGCTAGGAGTTCTAGAAATTGAGTCATCTAAAGGGCAGGATCAAGCTATTGATATTCAGAACATATTAGAGTATTATGATCTCACTGACCAGATCATTGGTTGTAGTGCAGATTCAAGGGCCTCAAATACTGGAAAATACATGGGGACAATTAAGTTCTTGGTGAATCATGTGCTTAAAAGACGTGTGCTTTGGCTGCTCTGCAGGTAAATAAATATTTTGATAACATATTTTAAAAGTTTGTTGCACTAAACTGTCACATTTTGTATCTTTTTAAAATTGATCTTTAAAGGCATCATATATCTGAAAGGCATATTTCACATGCAATGGATTATATTCAAGGTTCAACAAAATCTCCATCACGTGGAATAAATAAAGATTTTCAAAACATCTGGCCAGAAATATAAGAAAGAGAAAATAATGTTGATCAGTTGCTGTTTTTGAATTATGGAAGAATGAAGTATAAGGTAGGTACTGATTTTCATAGAAGGGTATTAGATAGTAAGAACTTCTGCATAACAGCCCTAAAACAAGATTGATTTCAAAAAGGAGATTATAAAGTTCTTTGTGAGCTAACAGTCATTTACTTAGGTGGCCATGTACCTGGTTTTCAGCTCAAACAACCAGGTACCCACCATTAATCAAGGTTCATGGTTTATTGTCTATACTTGCTTACAAATGACTTCAAAGATTAATATAAAGTTGAATAATAGTGAGAAAGATATGCTCGAACTGTCAACAGACTTTATTGTCACATTTTATGCAGCATAATTTTTAAAGTCTACTCTGGCAGCCCAGGCTCAATCACATGATTTGGATTCTTTTAAGCTTGCTTATAAAATGATGAGCAATAAGCTATATATATATATATATATATATATATATATATATATATATATATATATATATATATATATATATGAGTATGGTCCCCTGGGAAAGCTGCTCCATGCAATGGTCCGTCATAGTTGGTACCTGACCCCACAGCTAGTTATTCTTTCAGTAGCAAATAGACATTTAGAACTGAAGGAAAGAGCTGGACTAGCTCAGAAGCTGCTAGGTTTCAATTTTCTACAACCTAATGATTTTAAACGGGAACAATCTCAACCTCCAACTCATGTGGTTCCTACGTCAGTTTTGTCCGACTTTATCACTAAGGACTCCTGGCTGCTCTTCACATACCTAGGTATAACTACGGGAGTAATCAACACATGGATAAAAGATAAATTTGAAAATGATTCCAACAGACATTTTCAACATCAGATGGAGAATCTAGTTGTAGTAAATGACATGGCTAAGCGCCATATAAAACTTGTGCAAGATTTTGGAAAATACACGAAAAAAAGTGATTTTAAGTAATTTTAATGTGATTTTTGAATTTATTTGTTTGTACAAGTATTAGCTTTTAAATGAAATTTTTTTTTTCAGAACAAAAATTAATGTAAAATGGACAATTTTCTACTATTCAATTCATAAATTAGGGGCACCGAAAGAGAGGGGGGAGGGCGAATAATTTCATGGAACCTCGCATATGAAAATACCTTGTACTGAAACCTCATGATATGGAGACCAAAAAACATTTTTGGTGTGTCCTGGGACCAAATAAGGATAATTGAGATAGGGTGCATTTGAATTTTTTTTGGTCGTTTTTGTAATTTGTAAAAAAATTTTGTAGATCGTTTTTAGAAAAAAAAATCGTTAAAAAGAAAGCATTAAAAAGAGCATATAAATATACGAAATTGGATTTTTAAAAACATCATTAAATAGTTTAATATATAATTAAATAAAAACTTCTATTATGGATGTAACTCTTTACTTTTTGAATTAATTTTTGTACAATATTTCAATAGAGTATAGATATCCTCGTAATCAAGTATATGATATATATGTAAAAAACCGTTAAAAACAAAAAGAAAGCAAAAATAAATCAATGCAATAGTTTTTTTTTATTCAAATATCGAAACATAGGTTTCCATAATAAAGTCGTGACGTAACCTCCGTCATCCTGATTCAGACCGCCGTCTGAAGGTGCATTTTCAAGGCATTGTATTTTGAGGGCTTCCCTCACTTTTCTGTTGACCTCAACTTTTAAAGTATAATAATTGTTCCAGATATGATAAACGGCAGAATTCTAGAGGTAGATATTTTTGGATGCCATCGCCAATTGGGAGGCAAAAGCCACTAGGGGCCGCCGTCAGAAGATACTTTGGAGGCAAGGTGATTTGGAAATTGCCTACATTGGCTTCCGCCTTTCGTTTGGCGGCCGCAACCAGAAACTTTATTTGGAGGCAGAATGTTTTGGAGGCTGCCGCCAATCGGGAGGCAAAATCGGTCATTGTCAAAAGATATTTTGGAGGCAAGTTGGTTTTAAGGCCGCCCCCAGTGGTTTCTGCCTTCCAGTTGGCTGCAGCCGTTAAACTGGAGGTGAAATTTTTTGCCTCCCGCAGCCTGAAGTTGAAGTCAAAGGGCAAAATTTTCATTAAAAAAAAATTCAATCTTTTAATTGCTTGTTAATTTAAAAATGTTTGTTTTTAAATTAACAAGGAATTTAAAGATTAATTGGATTTAAATATTGAAAAATTGACATCAAAATTGCGTTTTATGTGAAATTTATTGCCAAACTGACTATTTAAAAAAATGATGATTTTGTCAGAGTGGTTTTTTTTTTATACCTATCAACAAAATTTGAAGTTTTATATTCAAAACAAGAGTTAAAAGTTGGAGATTTTAAGTCTATGCCATTGGCTAAAAAATCTTTTCCACGAAAATTAATAGAAAATAAATTGTCAGTTTTTGATGGGATCAAAGTTTGATCTTTTGAACAAGTCGCTCATCAGTTGAATAAAAACTGTCACTTTTTAACCATAACATTAAATTCCTAATTTTACTCATTAGATATTGTTAAAAATTCTTTACAAACCCAATATTCTTAAATCCTCATTAAAAATTTTAGAAATTAATATCAGTTTGAATTGAATTTTTTCCAATAATCAAAATTTTTATGAAAACTAATTTTTTTTTTTTTTTTTTGAAAATAGAATATGCGCATTTGTCGTATCAAATAAACTAAGGAGATTTTTTTACTTGTTGAAATTTCCAGTTTGCTATAAAAATTTTTACTACTACGTTTTTTTTAATTCCCCAGAAAAAATCTCATAAAACATTTACGGTCATCATCAGGTATTTATCCCCTAGTTAAAATTTTTTGCGGCAAACATGTATTTTGCGGCTAACGTGCATTTAGCGGCAACATGTATTTTGCGACCGCGTTGTACTTTGTCATTACTTTTAACCGCTTTAAAGATTGTGGTTTTTTGTAAAGCAATAAAGAAGCGATTCCATTTCGTACGAATAACATTAAAATTTTCTCTTTTAGATTTTTAAATGCATTGTATTATTAAAAATTTAACGCTGCTTACTGAATTAGTTGACGTTTGTATTTTTTTAAATAAAAATTTAATCCAAAGACAGCTATTAGTAAATGGTGTAGATAAATCGAATTTTTGAAGAAAATCAAAGCTATTCATAATGAATAATAATGAGTTGTGTCATCTTGGTAAATCTAGCGATAAGGTAAACAGTTTATACATTTATAGTTGTTTATACTACTTATATTCATTTTATGTTCCCAATTGTGTGATACTAGCTTAATTTGGCCTGCACTTTTGTTGTGTGGTTCAGTTTTTAACTTAAAAAAATTCAAAATTTTTGAAAATAACATATTACTTAAGGCAATCGATTCAAATCAATCATAACTTGCTTTATGTTAACTTTTTGAACTGAAACGATTTGTAACATTGTTTTTACTAGAAGGTTCCTTTTTTTCAGCTTTTTGAAAGTTACTACATTCTGAAACAAAAGTGGCAATGTAATTTACCATTCTTTACCAAAAAAATTTTGAATATTTTTTGTGGTTGAATTGATGCCTATGCGGCCAGATAATGCGTTTGCTTCATTGGAAATATCATAAGCATCATTAGGGTGGAGTGATTTTCATACTTTTTTGGAAATTCAACTTTAGTAACCCGGGAGTAAGTTCAGCGGTGTAAAATATGAGCTCATGAAAAATTTCAGCTATCCAAAATAAAAAATGGCAAGCTTAATCGACTTTGAAAAAATGCGAAAAAATGCAATTTTTCTTAATTTTCACGTTTTTCTTCAATTTATGAAATCAGTTAATAAAAATAGCAAAACCATTCAAAAGTTTATTTTTTTAAATAAACTTATTCATAATGAAATGGTCAAATTAATAATAATAAATTAATAATAAATTATAAAAATTTTATTTAATATAATGGTATATAAGCAATATACTCATTCAAACATTTAATTTATTTTTAGCAAGTTTTTATACCTTATTTTAACGCATATCTATTAATATGAACAGCAAACTTAAAATTACTTAACTGTGTATACAAAGTTTACTTATGTAATACCCCGTTCACATTGGAGATAAAACACGTTTTATTTTAAATGTGTTTTGTGTTTTTAATGTTATAAACTCTGCAAAACAGTAATAAAACAACATGGCGAGGTTGTTTTATATTAACACATGCTTTTTATATTGACAAAGTAACCTTGCAGTATTGTTTTATTGTTGTTTTATACAGCTTTTTGCAATAACAATTTAATACGCTTTTAAGATAAAACGTGTTTTATCGTCAGTATGAACGGGGTATAAGTTATTTTTAGTTTTTTAAAGTACAATTAGTGGTAATAAAAATAGTCATGGATACCATCACCAAAATCCAAACATGTTTTTAAGTTGTTTTTTTAATTGTTCTTTACATTATAAACACTTTATATACATTATAAACACTTAAATTCATGAATATAAGATTTCAATTGCCAAAGGGACGAGCATATGCGAAATATTTCTAAAATAAATATCTTGCAAATGAGTCGAACACTTTACCACTACCCTACTACTGCATTGGTCCTAAATCCTAAACACACTTTTATATTCCTCGCAATCAAAAAATTAAAAGCAAGTACATTCATATAAAGATGTTTTATTAACATCACATGCATAACAAAATTATTTATTAAAAAACCACAAAGTCGTTTTTAGTTTCAAAATGTGGTCGAATTTCCCTTGATTTTAGTTTGGTCAAAATATATTTATGACGAGCTTCCCTGCCATATACTTGGTGACTAGCCTCTGTAACTAATTTGACAGCGCGTTCTATGCTTTGCGCACGAGAAGGAAATTCAGGTAAGTTCGGAACTTCTTTAGTTGCAATTAGTGCATCGATTTGGTCATCCTTCAACCATATTGTTGATGCCGGTTCACTGCTTTTCTTAAAGTCAATTAATTCTGTCCAAGAAGTTGCTTGAAAGTTTATGTCAACATTAGCAATATTTGTAACACGGCATTCTTTATCTTTACTTGTCCTGAGTTTTTTAATGACTAGTAACGCCTGTTCCCTTATGTTAGAATCTTCATCTCTTAGCATACAATATAAAAAGTTCTCAGGCAATAGACAATATGAATTTTTTTTTAGATTTTTAAAACAAATATTCTGTATTTCCTCATCTTGCTTTCTTATCTGTTCTGTCATTTTAAAGAATATACTCGGAGAATCCATAAATTTAGAAGACCTTTTGATAAGAAACCAAATGTATGCATACACTTGGACAATAAAATTCACAAGCCTTACATGCTCTAGACTTGGTGCTTCAGTACGAGTATACAAAGCCATGATTCGAATTGCTAAAGTCAACCATCTAGCGTTGTTTAGTGGACCAATTTTTCTTCTACAAAATATGGGATTAACAAATCCTTTAGAAATTCCAAGACAATATTCAAATAATAGTCTTTGATAGTGACTTAAATCATTAACTACTTCAATGGGAATATTTAGTATCTCCACTGGAGTATAAATTTTGGTAAACTTCACTTGTGGGTTAAGATGGAAATCTATAGAAACTTGCTTTCCAATAGGTCCTGAAAATTTATTTGGACACTTCGAACTGCCATCAACTATTTTGAATACTTTTCGAAATGGAAGTTCATTGTGATGCAAAGTACATCCGATAAGGTGTATTTTTCTTTCTAATTTCTTTTCTAAACATGCAACAACTCCAGTTTTGAAACCTGTATTGACATTTGTATTATCATACTCTTTCAGAACATTATATACAACTTCACTTTGAAGTAAACCAGTTGCACCCTTTGATGGAAGATTTTTATGAGAGAGATATGAACCATTTTTAAAACTATTTTCATTAGTAAAAGTTAAATGATGTTCTTTTTCAGTAACTCTCGACAAGCGAGTTTCTCCATTTTCAATGACATCCTTAAACTGAAGAACATTCTTATCATCTTTACCATCATCACCCAAACACACCAAGTTACTTAAATTATTATCATGTTGATCACCATATCTTGACATTACTTTCTTCTTCTCTCTATAAAACAACTCAAAGTATTATATTTAGCAAAATATCATATTAAATGGTTTGTAAATAAGCATTTATATAAACTAATAAATAAAGAGATATATTTATATTTGTCTAACATATATAATGAAATAGTTTTTACCTCTCAATTTTGCTTCAATCTACAACTTGATGCAAATCTCCATGTTTAATGATTCCATAATCTAGTAGTAGAGCATTCGCTAGTGCAGCTGCAGCACGAGATGAGACATGATACCTACAAATAAGAAACTATGAAATAAATAAACAAAACCGAAAAAGCAAAGTATATTATCTATATGTGATCACTTAACATTCTATATTCACCTTCTCCTCTCCTACTGGGGATGAACAATGAACTTATGATTTTTTTTTCATACTTTTAATATAGTATATATAAGAAATTCTTATCTAAACTCAATATGTATGAAAATTATATATACCTGACAGCCTCCATTGCAAATCTATCAAGTTTAATTAAATTATGTTGAGAACTTTTTAATGGATTATATTCTTCCTCAGAATCATTTACCTGTAAAAATACTTAGTATTTAAAATATAAAAAAAACAACCATATATCTCAAGCAGCACACTTTGTAGGGCCAACATTTATAAAACGTTGAAATCGTTGAAACAAAGCTGTTTTAGCGTTGCCCCAGTGTGCTGTTTGCAATATATATATATATATATATATATATATATATATATATATATATATATATATATATATATATATATATATATATATATATATATATATATATATATATATAAATTAGATAAAACACATTTAATTTTTTTCTTATATTCTATTATTACAGTCAGGAACCTTCCTAATAAACTTACAGATGGTGACACAAGTTATTTAAGAAAAAAATTAGATAAGTGTTTTTACTAATTTACTATTGCTCTGTTCTTTAAGAACATTGAGTACTCATTTGTAGGTTATTATACCATAGTTTATATATATATATATATATATATATATATATATATATATATATATATATATATATATATATATATTATATATATATATATATACAAATATACATGTATATGTTACCAAAACATCTGGATCGGATGCTGAAACTTCAGATATGTGACCAGAATCAATTAATGAGTTATGAGCATAAGGCATTTTAAAATGATCTATAAGCTCTACTTGACTTAACCTTTCCGGAGTAAATGTACCAGATTTTAAATTAGCCTTTCCTAGCTGATAAATACCTTTTGGACCAATCTTGTTTCTCTGGTCGCGAATATATGCCCTGTCTTCAGAAGGGACCTTAAATATAATTTTTTTAAATAATCAACTACTTCAGTTTAATTGAAGTGAAATCAAAGTATGATAAAAAATTCTTAGTACAATAATTGCAGATTAAAACAACAAATATTTTAATATATACAATAATATATAAAAAAATTTATTCAAATACCTTTACAAGATGTGCTCTACTTGGCAATTGATGATGCTACACTTAACATCCCTGTCATTACATAAAACAGTCGCTAATTCACAAGTACATGATGATATATCAAAGAGTTTATCTAAAATCATATCTTGATAATCCTTACTTTTAGATTAACAACGTCCTCAGTTTATAAATTTTACTCTTTCAAAAAGATTTCCTAATTTTCATAAGATTGAATTTCTCTGAAGAAGAGGTAGACGTGGGTTTACTTTATTCTACAAAGTACTAAGAGAATTCTTAACCTCTTCTAGTAGATCCTGTTTGGAAATATTTTGGTTATTGCTTTCAGTAAAATAAAAAAACTGAATTACTTGACGAAATGTTGGAAGATCAGCTGAAGGCATTTCTGATGGGAGGCCTCCGTATTTTAAACTATTTTCCAAACGAGTTTTCCTTGATTTGCTCTTAGGCATTTTTTCTATAAATTGTTTTGCTATTAATAAATTATAATTTAAAAATCTAAAAACAACAAAACAATGCGCAATGCGCATGCCCACTTTGAAAAAAAATCAAAAAATGGCGTGTTGCTCTTCTTTACACCAAATAACTTTTCTCTAAACAAAAATTTAAAAAAAGATTCTTTAAAAATTTTGAATTTTTTTAAAACTGCACCATAAAAAAGTACATCCAATCTAAGTCAGTATCGCACCACTATCACAGTATCACACAATTGAAAACTCAATGCAATTATTTTAAACAACTATAAATATATAAACTGTTTACCTTGTCGCTTTCTTACTAATTATTTACGCTATAGATTTCCCCACACGATGCAACGTTTAAAAGTATTGACAAAATACGTGGTTGCAAAATAAATTTGTACATGAAAATACAGTAAATATTTTGTATGAGATTTTTACTAAGTAAAAAAAAGGGTGGGAGTAAAAATCTCGTGCTTTACCGGTATAATAAAGTTTTTTTTGAAAAGCGTCTTTAGACGATGAAATTTTCATTGTTCGAATTTCTTATTCATTAAGATTCGAGTAATAAGCAATAGTATTTTTTATTATTTTTTTTTAGTTAACCTTTTTTTCTGAGAGATTGATTAAGATGATTTAAGCTTTATGTAGAGAAAAATGCAAAACATACGAGTAAAAGAATATTTTTTGACTGAAAATAACAGATGGAAATGCAAAGTGTGCGCAGAACCAAATCCAGCAATTCTTGTCGGAAAAGTTTCTCATCTCAAAAACCATTTGCATTCAAAACACAAGGATATTGCTATAGAACTAGGAATTTCGGAAAGGAGGAGAGTTCGAAATAACAATCATAATGAGGGTAACGGTGAAGAAAATGCTATTTTCGTTTCACGTAAAAAAGTTAAATTTGACTTCTATATAAACGATACAGTAAGAGACTTCATAAAATCGATTCTGATAAGAAATTTGCCTATGACAGTCGCTGATGACATGGGGAAGAATGAGATGATTAAAAAGGCTCTTCAAGCTTTTGGTGTGAGATGGAATCGTCAAAAAGCAAAAGAATATATTCTTAAAGCTGCTGACCAAATTTATGAAATTATTGCAAAGGATATAGAAAATGTACATCCATCATTAATGTTTGACTCAGCGTCTCGTTTCAATACAAATGTTATTTTCTGCAAGTATTCGGTATACAAAAGATGGAAAATTGCACGTTCGAACTTTGGGAATGCTCACTCAGCACGGACGGCAACTTTGAGCGGTTTTAGCTGATCAGCTAACTACTCTGATTGCGAAAGTAGGGAAAGGGGCAGATGATATTTACTCAACTTTTTCAGATCAAGGTAAAAACATAATCAAAGCTTCTGATGCTATCAGAGAAATGCAAAATTAAATGATCATTTGTAATGAATTTGTTGAGGAAACACAACAGTTTGATTTTGAAGATTTCAATCTGCTTGACCAAGTCAATTTTGAAGAAGAACTTGTAGAAAATTCTGAAGATACAGACGATGGGATTGAAAGGCTATCACATACTTAAGAACAAGAGAGAAAAGTAAATGTGTTCGAATACAATATTGGTGCAATCTGTACCAAAATGTTTTGTGGAGCGCATGCTTGCAAATTAGCTGCAAAAGATGTAATAGAGCCGTTTGATCCACTCTTGCTGAAATAAAAAAATTTATAAGAAATACAGAAGCGCCTAAATATGATGCAATTTTGCTGATCTCAAGAGACCACGCAAAGATATTGCTCCAAGATGGAGTAGTACTTACATCATGGTATCAGACATGTTTGGAAAACTCGCGATATATGAACAAATCGGAACTAATCGAAATAACCGCGAACTAAGATTAAATGATGAAACCTGGAAACTTATTGAGGAATATGCAAGAACATTTGAGCCGATATTTGTTGCAATGAAGGATTTTCAAAGATCAGACTATACCATGTCGGACTTCTTTTTATGATGGATGAGAATGGTGATGAATTTAGAAAAGATTGCCTATGGACAAAATAACTTAACATCTAAACTTCGAGAAGCTTTAAATTTACGTTCACAAAGGTTTTTTGAATGTGATGCTTTCATCGCTGCTCTCTTACTGGATCCTCGTTTTGCATGGATTAGTGCTAGTCATGAAGTTTTCAACGATTTATTAAGAAGCCGCGGAGTAAATCATCTACTGAAGATTCATCACTTTGTAAACTCACAAAGACAACTTGCTGAAATTGCTCGACAGCCTGAAAATTTACGAGATGAGGATGAAGAACGTTTGACTCAACTTTCAGGTAGAGATTTTACTATCATTCAGTAATTGATATTTAACCAGTATTTGATATCAAGCGGTTTATTAAATAAATATTATTTAATTACATTAAAAAAATCAAGAATTTCCACACTGTTTATCAATAAAAGTTTAATACTATTCAATAACGTGATATTAATGATTTTCGTCATGATAGAGTATTATTCGTTTCTTCCTTTTTTTTTTCTTCACAAATCAAACGAAAATAGTTTAAGCTTTTATTGATTTAAGGTCAAAGAGTCAAATTTTAAAGAAAAGTTTTTAATCTTTTAAGTGTTTGAAAAACTTTGCAACTTTTAATGATTCGAAAATCAGTTCGATTAGACAATACTTATTGTTTGATAAACAAATAATTGATATCTTTTCTTTCAGGAGAAGGTCAACGTCAAAGCGTCGATATTATACAAAACACAAGAATTCATCAGCAAATAACAAATATTGTATAATGTGAGCCACGTATTGGTGTAAATGAAAGTTTTATTATTCTTAAATATTGGCATTTAAAACGTGATGATGCTAACTGGAAGGAACTTTACAATATTTCTCAAGTTGCTTTTGGTGCTGCATTTTCTCAGGTCCAAGTTGAACGAGATTTTAGTAGCTTTGCAATGGTCTACAACGATTTGAGAACTCGGCTTTCGAATGAAACATTAAACGCGATTTTAGTAGTTAGAAAAAATTTGGATTTGCATGACTAAGTCAAATTCTCTTTATTACGTTAATCATATATAAAAAAAGATTCTATTTAATGTTACTTGTTTTAAAATGGAATATAAAACACAACCCAAACTTTAATTCTTATCTTTGAAGACTCAGTAAAGTTAAGTTGTTTCGATGATTAAATTGATTTTTATTTAAGTTTATGTAATAAAAAAAAAAAAAAATTACGAATGAAAAATGGTTGTAAAATAATTTAAAATTTAAAAAATTCATCGTACCAAAATATTTTATTCCATAGCTTTTGAAAAAAACCAGTCTCTGACAAAGTCATAATTTTGTTAAAATACTCAAAATTTGGCAATTAATATTATAAAACAATTTTCAAGCTTTTCGTATTTAGTGTAGTCGAGAATTTTTCCGTCTTTTACAAACTCTGCTGATAGCTAAATAACTATATTCAACTTGCATTAACATTGCTAACTGAAACATTCGAAAATACTGACAAGGCAAGTCCTTGATTAATAAAAAAACATTTAGTCCTTAACAAGTTATAATTAAAAAAAACCCGCAATGAAAACAATCACAGTGTTGTCGTGTCTGAGGTCATTAACTACCTTTATACTTTTTTCTTCTTGAAGAACGTCATTTTTATCGTTTTCTAAATTTTATAGCATCGTCAGGATGGTGAAAAAACTTATCAAGTCTAAAGTATCTAATTGGAGAGTATCGGAAAAAAGTTTTCATTTACTATCTTAAGTTTTAAATTGACAAAATAATATTATTCTTCCAACAAGCTTGAATTATATTATAATTCAAGCAATAAAAAAAAAGATTCCATTTAATATCACTTGTTTTGAAATAGAATATAAGAGAAAACCCAAATTCTAAATCTTGTCTTTAAACTTTTTTTATGAAATAACACAGGCAAACAAAAAATCTATTGCATTAATTTTGACACTTGTTCTTACCTAATTTTGATACGCTGAATTCAAATCTGACATCAGACTTTTTGAATAAAATTTTTTAATTTTTGCAAATTTTAGGTAGTTAGTACATTTTTTCCGAAGTATTTCTGAATTAAAACTCATTTGGAAATTCTAGGGTATTGTTTTTCCAAACGTCCTTGATAACGATCATCCATTTTCTTAAGATCTTGATGGAACCGCTCTCCTTTAAAAAATCATCTTGACCAAGAAACTGCTTAAGTTGCCTATTTATAAAACGAAGTTTTATACTTATTTCGCATCGAAGAGCACAAAAGGCTTTCAACTTTCTAACAATTAAACAGCAGAGTCTTCTTCTTTTTTATTTCCAAGAGAGTTTTTTACAACAGCCTCAAACGTCAACCAAGCTGTTTTGTCACTTGCGATGGATTGTTTTAACAAATTCTTTATCACTTTTAAAAATCGAGAGTTTGTGAGCAATCAAAAACTCCTACTCCTTTTCCTTTATTGACAAACATGGTAACACCCTTTGTTTTGCCAATCGGGAGGCGGAAGCCACTGAATGCGGTCTCCAAATCAACTTGCCTCTAAAAATTTTTCTGACGACGGCCCCCAGTGGCATTCGCCTTCCGATTGGCGGCGGCCTTCAAAAAATTCTAAGGTGTCTACTAACTTGAATGCTCCTGCATTCAAGTTAGTACACACCTTTTCCAATAAATTCTAACTTGAATGCATGAGCATTCAAGTTAGAATTTATAAAAAAAAAAGAAGGTTTATCTTTTTAAAAATAAACTTCCTATTCTTATAAATTCTTATCCAGGTGTGTACAAACTTAAATGCTTCTGCAACAAATGTTACACCGGCGAAACAAAGTTAAAAATCTTATCTCGCATTTACCAACATCAGAAAAATACATACGAAGAAAAATGGGAATATTCATCAATAGCGGAGCATTCAAAAATTGTCGTGATAATTTTACATAGAACAATAAAAATACTTTAAAAGATGAGGTTAACAATTTTAACAGAAAACTGAGGGAAGCCCTTGAAATTCAACGCCATGAATGTGCACCTTCATGGTGCACATTCAAAAATAAAAACAGAACTTTTTAATAAACATATAAATATATATATATATATATATATATATATATATATATATATATATATATATATATATATATATATATATATATGTATATATATATATATATATATATATATATATATATATATATATATATATATATATATATATATATATATATATATATATATATATATATATATATATATATATATATGCAATACTTGCCTAATATTTTGTTGTTGTGGATATCCAAAACAATTTTAAAAAATCTAGGATTGTTGCTTACTTTTTAACATTTTGCCTAAATATAGGAAATAAAATTTTGCCTAAAATTAGAAATATTGGTGGTATACTTTAAAATAAGAAATATTAATAGTATTTTTGGTAACTGTATTTCTTATTTATAGGTAAAATATTACTTTAAAAGTTTCGAAATTTTTTACAATTTAAACTCAATGACTTTGTGCATTGGCTGCACCAATTAACTTAAGTTCTGCCATTTTGTCCTATAATTATTTTTAATAGAGACTATTTTTTCGTTCCTTTAAACCATATACTCATTTTTCATGTTGAAAGTTTTTAAAAAGTTTCAGTTTTAAATGTTTGTTCAACGGTTTATACGCTATAATATGGTATCATTAAAACTGTTCTCATTTAGAGAAGTTAAAAACGGATAAAAGTTTCGCGAAGTATATATTTTAACAGCCATAGTACATATGATAAAACAAAGCTTTTAATACATTTTGAATATTTTATATTTTATCGAACAATTAGATTCCTCTTTGTTTTTAGCAAACTTTGGTAAACTTTCTGGTAAATTTTATCTTTGCAACACTAATGAAAACATTAATGAAAACTTAAGTAATCAAAGTTATAAAACAGGTGTTTTTTCATCAAATAAAAATATTAAATCATACTGAAATTAAAAAATACTGATACGTAAATTATACTTTTACCCAATAACGTATATAATTGAAAATGTAGCAAAGTACAATAATTAAAAAAAAAACTTAAGTAAAAGTAAAGGAACGCATTCAGAAAAATTACTAAAAAATTTTATTATTTTTATTACATAGCTAAAGTGTTTCTTTATAACAAATGAATGAAAAAAATTAGATGTGTTTTCCTAGTGGAAATGTTCCCATGTGTAAAATTATTGGTATAACTTTTATTATATCAATAAGTTTACTAAAAAGCAACAACAAATTGTTAATTTTTACTGTAGATATGTAAATGTTGTTTCCATTTTATTATAAACTTTATTAATTTTATTACGAATTATTGAACGGCGATTTCTCATATGCCTAGGCGCGCCAAAACTACAAATACGGTACTATTTATAAAGTTTAAACTAAACAGTTATTTTTTTAAACTTATGAAGTTTTATAATCAACAGACTAAGACCATAAAAACGAATTTTGATTATAAGGTTCAGAGCTTAATAAAATCTAATAGTTAATTAACCGAATGTTACCCTTTCACATCAAGCAAACTCTCACTGGAAAATATATTTATGTATTAAACTTTATTTCAGACTCTGAAAATCTTAACGCTAAATTAAACTCTTATTCCATTAAAAGGAATTAGAGAGTCGCTCTCGATGTTGAGTATACACTTATACATGTTTAAATTTATTCCATGTAGGATTAAATTTCGAATGAAACCTTTACACTGTTCAGTAAACCGTCTTGGTAATATAGAAAAGAGTCTTTTAATAGACCTTTACATGTCAGTTTTCTCAACATAAACCTGTAGTTCAGTGTATGAAAGACTTTAAAATAGAAAAAGATTCTTGTTTTTCTTCAACTGTTGCGACTGATTATAATTTAACATTTTCTAAACTTAAAAACATCTATTAATCTTTAATTTTTGTTGAATTATGTACCATAACATATATATATTAATATTGTAATGTTGTTTTAATTTTTGTTTAAACCATTTGAATTTAATTTTTTTTTTTTTGTATTGAGCATCTAAAATGCTTAAATAGGCACAGACCTTCTCAATTTTACCCTTTGTCCCCATTTGTGACCTTTATGATTTTTTTCCGATTTTATAACGCTCTTTTCTATTTTTTAAAAACAAATACTCTTAAACAAAAAAAAATTCTAACGTACATCTAAAATGTTTAAATGGGCTAAGACCCCTCAATTTTACTTTTTTGCCCCATTAATAACTCTTAGCGCTATAATTAGGTTTTAAAAAAACTCTTTTTTTTTTTTTTTTTATATAACAGTGTTTTCATAGACGAATACAAAAAAGATTTTGTTTGAGTGACATGACATAAAACCTGTCTTTGGGCACCAGTAAACAATCTGCTATCTATCAGAATAATTTTAATCTAACAATTGTGGAGAAGTTTGACAATTATTCAATAATATATAGTCGGCTCAATATTATTGCGCAGTCTGTATAATGTGCACATTATTGCGCAGTCTATATGTTTAGATTATTGCGCCCCAATAACGTAAAGATCGTTAACAATTAATAATTTACTAACTAAAATTTAGAAGCCTTGTCCTGTTAAAAGTATTAAACAAGAACTCTAGACTTTAAACCCATAGTCAAAAATACAATTTGCTTCAGGTCTGATTTGAGATTAACTTTGTATTTTCAGTACTGAAAACACAACATAAACACTGCATAAAACATTTACCTTTACATATTTTGTCACCATTGCAATCTTTTACTTCTACACTGTTGCTAGGATACAACTTTGATATACTTAATCGTTTTCTACTCATCACATTATAACTGTTAGAGTTATTACAAGCCGACCATTCCTGCCATTCTGACCATAAATCTATATTTAATATACTAATTTATTTATGCGCATTAAGCTATGTTTAAATATAATAAAATACAATTGCATAAAAATAAAATAATCCACAGTATTAGGATGATATTGTACTTCCATTTAATCAAAAGAAGTAGGCAGTTTATCACCCATTTAATCAGAAGTGGTTGGCTAGTTAGGTTTAAAAAAACGTTATTTATAAAATAACATTTAAAAGTACTAGTAAAATGATAACGTAATGACGTTATTGTTTTACTTTTCTATATAAAAATAACTTTAGATTAAAAAAAAAAAGTTGGATTGATTTTGTACTGCTTTCTCGCTATATCCAGTCCTAGATATACCTTTTAAATAATAGATAGTTAATAAGTTTTTATATAACACTTTTTTTTCGTTTGGAAGGCGCATTCTTAAGTTTATACTTTTAGTAAAATAATTTGACTTACCTTGACAATTACAGCCGTAAATTGCAAACGCTGCAGTAAATAATATCTGAAATTAAAATTTAAGAGATTTAAGTTAAAACAAATATTAAACAAAAAAAAGTGTTTGTAAAAGTCCATAATCGATAAACCCTAGGCGATTGATGAATCCCACCTTCTTAATTGATATTATTAACTTAGAATAAAACTATCCGCTTAAGTCTTAAACCGTTTAACTCTATTTAAGTCAGACCATTTACTAGTTTGTATTGTTTCGTTTTGGTTTTATCGGCCAAAAAAATAGCTCAATTGAAAATTGAATTTTAAATTATGTTGTAAGTGCATATATAACTTTAAATAATTCAAAAACTTTAATAAATGTTCAAAACTTTGAAAATACGCTTGTATTAGAGATGTAACGGAGGTGTATCGGATGTGTAACGGGGTTTATTGGAGCCGTAGCACAGTGGGTCAGAATGCCCATTTTTGTGCCAAAATTATTTTTTTATTAGATATTATCAAATTTGATATAAATAACATACTTAGAGCTTCTAAACATATTTGTGACTAAAAAAATGATTTTATTAATTTATTTTTTTTAATATTTATTAATACAGGAAAAAAAATAAAAAAATGCATTTTTTCACATCTTATAAACTCAATTCAAACACAATCCACAGAATAAACATTAAAAAATTACATTTTACTGTTTTTAATAGATACACAATCTTATGAAAAAAATACTTTCATGTCTTATCAACTCATTCAAACACAATTTACAACTTTAAGGCAGCCATCTATGTCTGCATATATTTAAATGAAGTATTTACAAATTTACAATGTTATCTCCTGATAATAATAACTCCAAAACCTCAACAGGAAAGTCTTTCTTTTTTGAAGTGCAGGTTTGCCTCAAAGATGCTTTGACAGGATCAGATGAGCATAGAAATCTTTTCAAAATGTCCTCATTTGCCACACATCTTGAAGCTTTTCGAGCATGACGTTCACGAAACCGTTTGAAAAATTTGTTTGTTGCCTCCAGTGCTTCTTCAGTCATCATTCCAATTGGCAGTGAGATTCTATTAATGATGGCTGGGCCGTGGATCAGCAGTTTGTGGAGGCTTTGTGGCATGTAGTACCATGGGTACAGTTTCACAAACAACTTTGCAGTTTCTGTACACATCATGGTAAACTTTTCAGTATTTATTTCATAGCCACTTGATATGCTTGACAAAATTATGTGCAATTTTAAAATTAGTTCCTTATTGACACTTGTTATATTTGCAAAAGAAATGCCATCAGTAAATGCTCGTTGAGAAGTGTTGCCATCCTTAGATGTACAAGATCCTCCAGACTTTGGTTGATCAACAACACGGCCCATCTGTTGAAGAAAAGCTTGTTGGATGTGAGACTTTGTTTCAGCAACTTATGCTTTGTTTTCTGCTGTTCTTGCTTGCCACTTTTTAACAGGCAACATGTAACCAATATGCAGAAAACATTCAAAACATCGAATCCAGCAATGTAGTGTAGATAAACCATACTGAAAGCCTTTTGCCTAAGTAATTTCTTACTATGCTGGCATCAATGTTGTTCATCTCTTTTGGTGAGCATCCACAGATAGAGCAACACTGACTTGAGTTAGTGGCCTCAGATAAAGCTGTGTCTACTTTTCCATCAATCATCGTTATTTCAATCACATGCTTTACTTGAAGTACTTTTCCATTGTTTAATATAATTTTTGTACAATTTAAATTCATTATTTCTTCTTTTAGTTGAGCTTCTTCAGAGATAACAATATCTTTAGACTCTTTTTCAAACTGAAAACGCAAAGAACGATAATACAGAGTTGATGATGGTTTTAGGTTTCGCCACAAAGTTGTCTTTTTCCCACCAGCAAATGAGCTCAAGTCAAGTGGTACTATGCAAGTTAAAAACAACGACTCTTCTATTTGTATATTACGGATATCATCTTTAGACACTGTTTGCTTATAGACACTTTGCCCTGTTGAGCCACCAAATCCTGCCTTGTGTCTTAAAGTAGCAAATATGGTTGTATCACCAGCAACTGTTTCAATAACTTCATTCTGTACTTGACAAGGCCTTTGTGCAGTATGGTCGACCAAGCTCTGCATTGAGATTTTAGCAAAAAAATCATCTATCTATATTTCATTTGGATAGCAAGATAATTTTGCTGCCTTTATTATGTGATTTGAAGGATAAAGTTCACAGTTTTTTTTCAAAGCAGCATTTCAATGTAGTTGATATCCATCTTTGGTCATATTTGTATCTAAAAGTAAAGCGAGAGCCTCATTGCCAGAGAGTTGTTGAGATGTTTTGTTACTATTGTCAAAAATTTTCTTTACTGCATGTATCTCATCAAGTTTATTTTCTTTTTTAAGAGAAACTTTTGCTGCAAAAAGTAGTTCATTTGATGAATGCCCATGTTGTAGAGAGCTGGTACGCCTGTACTTTGTTCGAAGTGAACAGTCATCAAAATACTCAATTGAAGGCCTGCCACGTGTATCTTGTTTCACAGGAATATCAGTAAAAACATCAATATCTCTCTGTAGCCACTCTTTATGCTTTTTTTCGAAACAAATACGGTTACCTTTTAAGTCCTGCCATCTCTTTCTTATATGAATCAGCAATGTTTCCACCTTAGGGTTAGGGTTTACCAGATTCATACCATTGATAACATCCTTTAAAACACCATGGTCAGAAATTTTTAATTTATTTTCTAGCATGTAGGTATATATATCAATGTATTTCATTTTAACCTATTCTAAAATACATTCATTAGAAATCATTTAAATGACAGTATATTTATGCCTAAAAGTTTAAAGATGATGTGTTTTATTTTTAATTAAAAAGCCAAGTGATTTATTAAATATTAACTAATTAAAAAAACTCGTGATTTGTTTGTCGCGGGCAAAATTTTAGTTATAACCTGCTATCTAAAAGTTAATTTTTGGGCAAGGTGGTACTTTGTTGAAGCTAAAACTAACTTTAAGTTATAATTTATATACTTAGTAAAGATTTTAATGCATTTTCAGACTGGAGGATATTGGAGGTTTTTTTAATTAAATAAAGTAAGCAAAAATTTACACTAAAAAAACCTGTAAAAACACATCATCTTAAAAATTAAATAAAATTTCTTAGTTTCAAGCAAAAAATTTGCAGGGAAGTTATTTTGTTTCAAAGAGTATCAATCTATCAATATATAAAAAAATTATAGCGCAAATAATTTTAATTAAAAAATAGTTGACAGTTTCTGTGTAGCAACACATATATTTTATTAATTTTTAATTTAAAACTTACAAATCTGGCAAAAAAAATAAACTTCAACAGGCCATATAAAAATTAATATAAAAGCTAGTGACTAAAAAATATCTTTTTTTAAAGCTTGATAAGTATGGAAAACAACTATTACCATTAAACCTACGTTGAACAAAAAAAAAAATTTAATTTTGGCCACCTTGACCCACTGTGCGGAGGTTTAAACTAAGACTTTCAATTCACAGTTTATAAAAAAAACTTTTAGTTAATGTTTTAGTTTAATTTTTAATATCAAAAGAAAGTAAATCGAAACTCTTAAGTTTAATAGCAGAGTTTTTACATTTGATCTTGAATTAAGAGAACTTGAGCAAATCAATCGAAACCAATCCAAACTATATAAAAGCAGGAGTCGAAACTCCGTAGTTCTTTTTATATACGCATTTTGCTACATAATAATCACAAAGTAATTATTATGTAGCAAAATACATCGATACATCTATGTAACACCTCTAGTATGTACTAAACTTTGAATAATACTACATACTCTGGTCATACTGTGTTTTCGCATATTTACTTTATTCTGCATTGCTAAATATTTACGTTATACTGAGTTGTACTTAGCAAACAAAGCAACAAACTTTTTCCGAACGACTTTATCTACAGAGACAAGGTAAAGACAGATAAAGCTATTGTTCAAACTATTATTAAGGTAGTTAAGCTAATTTCTTCGCAATAAGGTTTCTAAGTGCATTTTTTTTTCATTTTTTACGATGTTGGAAATAAAATCACAATTCTAAAGAAGTTGAAATTTCTGCAAACGCGGTAAAAATTACCTTAAAAATATTGTAAATAAAGCGAGCGGTTAAAAATAAAGATAGCTGAAGTTAAAACTAGCTATAAACGGCTCCAAAAACTCAATAAACTACTAAAAAACTTAATGGAGATTCAAAAAGTGATTTTCCCGCTTGTTATTTACCAACATATGGAAACGTGAGATAGTTGATAAAAACAAATCAGACATATTTGATAAAACTTAAAATAAACTTTTAAAAAATTAGTTAAATGTAAACCCAAATGTAAAGCCCTCGATAAAAAATAGGTTAATTTATTTAAAAGTGGTCAAAACATATAAAGCATAAAACACAATGAAACTAATTAATGGAAAAAAGTGAAAAAATGAACCTCTAATTTGAGCAAATTGTGTATTGGAAAACCTTTATGATATATCTGCCTGCTGATGTAATTTAAATGATTTTCCCTGTTATGATTATAAAGTGAAATAGAAAAATCTAATCTGCAGTAAAAAACATTTTGTATGTGTTTATCCGCCAGAAGGCAAAGATATTTAAGAATTTAATATTTTCTTAAGTTTCTCCACATACTATTTAGTACACATTTCTTTGAACTTTCTTTTCAAAATAGTAATGTAAGAGTATCTCTATAAGTTTCATTTTGAACTTAAATTCATAATTTTGCTTCAACTTACTCAGATTCTACTTGAGGAAAAAGAATACATCAAAGACCAAAGGTTAAGAGTTGGTAAATGAGGAAGCATTCAGTGAGGGCCAATAAATTAGATTGCTGTAAAAAAAAAAAAAAAAAAAAAAAAGGAAAGAAAATTAAAAAAACCTCAAAAAAGCGTGTAGCAGGAAAAAAGGGGTTTTGTTTTAGGCAGGCAATCTATCAATTTTAAAGCAATATTTTTTTTTTAATTTTATTTTTTGCAGGGGGATTTTTTCCTAGAATCAAATAAACGTTGCAGTTATTTCTTCTGATATTGAAGTCTGCATTTGATATCATTATGGAGTCTGATTTCGTGTAAAGAGATATTTCCTAAGCATTTTTTTACAAAGTAACCAATTATTTAAAAGATAGAATTTTTAATAGTTTAATATATATATATATATATATACATATATATATATATATATATATATATATATATATATATATATATATATATATATATATATATATATATATATATATATATATATATATATATATATATATATATATATATATATATATATATATATACAGTGGTGGCCAAAAGTATGGAAACTTTTAAAATTACATTTTTTTATATTTGTATTAAATAAAACCAAAATTATTTAACCCGAGTGTACTTGCAATAGTCTACTTTATATATACTACAAGTTTGAACTTGTCTTTTCTAAGACATTTTATTACATACTAATATTTCTTAATTTCGATTGGACAAAAGTATGGAAAACTTGTCACTAAACATAAACAAATCTTATCATTTAGAATTAAAACGTGTGAGAATTGACATCTTTGTTAGTTCATCATAGTTTACTTTTATATTAATCAGTAAGGCACCGCGAAAATATTATTCGAGTGATATTAAAAATAAAATAGTTGAGTGTTTTAAAAACGGTAATAAACCAATTGATATTTCTCGAAATTTTCAAGTTCCAAAAGGTACAGTTTCAAAAATTATTAAAAAATTCAAAGAAAGAAAAACTGTGGAAGTGAAAATAAAACCTGGAAGACCAAGAAAAACAACAAAAAGATTGGATAAAGTTATAAAAAATACTTCTACAAAAGATCCTAGAAAGTCATCAAAGGATATAAAAGAAGAAATCTTGGAACAGCTTGGAGTTTTATTATCTGACAGGACAGCTCGTAGAAGGTTAAATGATGCGGGCTTATTTGGAAGAGTGGCTGTCAAAAAACCGTTACAAAAAATACTAATCCTTAACGAGCCGAGCTCGAACAAAGAATCTCATGTTCGGGTTTCTGAGCAATAAATTTCGTTGAAAAAATAAACTCAAAATTAATTGTTGAGATTTGAAGTATACACTGCCATTTTGGATAATATATAGCGGTCGGCTTTCATATAAGTTCACGAGGCGCATGGTCTGGTGTAATACAATTTTTTTATTGAAAAATCCTAACATAATTTTATTCATTGTATTAATGCCATTTATGCTGAGAATTATTTTTTAAAGTTAAAGAGCTACACTGTCATCTACGTAATCATGAAGCTGCTGGTGAATTAAGAATGCCTGTTTGCTGTTGTCAAGCTAACTGTACTAGTTCGTTTCGCTATTTGCGGAACCTCAAAAGACACATGGATAAGTATCACAATCAGTCACATCGCGAGAAAGAAGTTTGTGTCTTGTCACTAATTGCAACGCTTTATGCAATAATGATGATGATTGTAACTATGGAAGAGAAGATCAAAATAAGCTATAGAAGCTTTTAGACATTCATCATGAGGCAGTTTCTTTAGTATCTTCTCTGAGATCAAACAGTGGCTTTGCCACATAGTATAATCTCATGTGTCATTCCATCCTTCAATCACATGGTTGACTGTTTAGCAGATTATTTAAATGAACAAGTCCAGGATTTGTTAAAGAGTGTGCCTAATATTCATCAAGATGTTAATAATATTGAAAAAGTATTAAACAAGGTAAGAAAACCTCTTGATTTTCTTTCTACAAAATACAATTAAGATAAATATTTTGCTGAACATCCTCTTTTCGTTAATTCTGAAACACTTCCAATTGGTTCTAGGTATGAGGTTAAAAATGGACACAATAAATTATTCTATGACACCTATGAATATGTGTCAATAGAAAACAATTTTTGTAGCTTATTTAGTAGTCAAGAATTTGAAGATTTGATGTTTGGTAATCAAATTAAAAATAATGATTTAATTGACTGTTTTCAAGATGGAGAACATTGTAATAAGCATTATTTATTTAGTAACAATGATAAATTTTTTATCATGATTCAGCTATTCTACGATGGTATGGGTATAACAAATTCTCTTCGCAGAAATGCATCAACCAGTAATATTGGAGTTTTTTATTATACAATACAAAATTTGCCTCCGAGTCATAACTCTTCTTATGCTAATATACATCTATTGGCACTTTGTTATGCTCAAGATTTGAAAATTTATAGCTACAATAATATTTTAGAACGCTTTGTAAGTGAAATACAAAAAATACAATCCATTGGCTTTTGTGGGAACTTTCCTAAAATCGGTTCTAAACAGATTTATGTTGGTCTTTGTCAGGTGTCTTGTGATAATCTTGCTCTCAATGGTTGTTTGGTTTCATTGAATGATTTTCTGCAGATTTCTTATGCACACTATGTATGGCAACCAAAGAAACAATTCAAACTAAAACATATGAGTCATATCATATATCAAACATATATCAAATTAAAACATATGAGTCAGATTTCGAAATGAAAACAATAGCTTCTTATAATAATGATCTGAAAGCATTAGAAACCCTTGCTTTAGGAACTCATAGTCATGGTGTCAAAGCAACTTGCTTCTTAAATAAAATTCTTGGTTTTCATGTGGTTGAAAATTTTGTTCTTGATCCAATGCATACACTACTAGAAGGTGTTGTACCTTTTGAACTTGGATTCATTCTTTACCATTTAATCAAAATCAAACATTGTTTCTCGTTATCAGATTTAAATACTTGCATGCATCAATTTTTTGATTGTAATTCAGTTGAAAAATCTAAACGACCACCCACAATTTGCCAAGTTGAGAAACCAGGAAGAGGTTCACCTTCAATAAAAACGGTTCAAATGTGGTCTTTTCTTAAGTATTTGCCAATGATTGTTGGTCGATTTGTACCTGAAGATAATGGCTGCTGGATTTTTTTGTTAAATTTATGTGAACTTACAGATTTAATATTGCTCCTAAGTTTACCAAAGGAATGATAGCAAATTTAAGAGTCTTTATATCTGATCATTTATCGGAATTTAAGAGTCTTTTCGGACAAGTAGCAAAGTCCCAAACATCACTTTCTGGTCCACTTTCCTACAATTATTATAAAAAATGGACCTCTTGTTAGAATGAGTTGTCTTCGATATGAGATGAAAAGTTCATTTTTTAAAAGATCTGCAAATGTAGTTTGCAACTTTGTTAATATTTGCAAGACTCTGGCTTATCGCCATCAGTGTAACTCATTTTACTCTCGCTTTTCAAAGCAATATTTGAGAACTATTATTACTGTAGGTATTAAATCTGAATTTATGGTTGCAAGTCTTGCTGGTACATACCATGAATGTATTTGCATTGAACTTGGTATAGAAATTATTTGTTTAGCTTTGAAATTGAATATTGTTTCTATTTTATATCGCAAAGGCCATTGCTTTGTGATTAGTCACAGAGTAAATAGTGATCCAGTGTTTGGAGAGGTGGTAGCATTTGTTAGTTTACCTTATACTGATAAAAGGTACATTGTGCTGCATTTATGCATTACAGAATATTTTTGTAGCCGTTTTCATGCTTATGTAATATCTCAGAGTTTGCCTGCAGAATTTATATGTATAACCATTGACAGCTTGTGTGACCATAATCCCCTATTTAATTATTTGCATTCTGGTAAAGAAAACATAAATCTTATTCAACTTCCTTACCATATTGTGAGTTAAAGGCTGTGTTAATTGTTAATTTTATTATTGGATTTTGAAATAAATATAACAGTCTTTTTGAAATTTTGTTTTTGTTATTAATTATGTGATATTAGTCTTCTCTGATTACTTTTGTTTAATTTTTGCTAAAAACAACAAAACAATTTTGTTTTAAATTTATCATTTTAATACTGTCATACATTGAATATAGTACTGTATTAATTGTTATTAATATTATTTACATTTTTCTTGTTCGATATTAAAATACCTGCAATGTTTTGTAAATTGAAATGTTTTTATAAATAATTTCGTTATTTTTAGTTGAGTTTCTTTTTCAAAAAAAAATGAATGTTCTTCTTAAGTATTTATCTGGTATTGTGAAAGAGGATCTATCAGATGAAGTTATGTGTAGAATTTATGGTATATTGTTTTAATATAGCTTCTTCTTTTTATGTTAGTTTGAATATTCCTAATTGATTTTATATTAATCAAAATTATAGTTTGATTGGATAAACTAATTATTACTAATTATTTTAATAATTAGTAATAATTAGTTTATTTTGTGAACCGTAATTCACAAAATTTTGTAACTTTTTTATGAACCTTGGCATATATAAAAGAGGGATTGACTTTTGATTCCTTTGTTTTGCTTAATGAGGAAGATCTTAGAGAGCTGGGTTTAAAGTTGGGTGAGCGAAAGCTTTTGATGTCTTGGATAAAATCAAGTGGTAAAATAATTAATTATAACTAGTGCTTTAAAATAACTTTCATAATAACTAAAACAGTATTAGTAAACTCACAATCTTCAATAGAATGTTCATCAATGATGGACCCAACATCAGTATCAACTTAATAATGCTATAATGCTACCACTACCTGCCCGTGATGTAGTAAATGTAGAGTCACAGGTAATGTAACAAAATAGTATAAAAAAGTGCATTTATGAATTATTGGTATAAGTATATAGAAAACTAACTAATTAGTAACAATTTTGTGCAGGTTTATGCGGTAGAGGAGTTATTATGTAACTATACAAAGGGAGGATTAAAAATAGTTGAAAAGCTGAAACAGGGCATCTCCTACACAAGATCGGAATGTGTTTTAATGGTTAAAGTCCTTGGGAAATATCTGATGAAAAGTTGTTTAATGTCAGTGCCTTAATGCAACATTTTTATCATTTTTTGTTTGATCTTTGTAACTTTATTTTTTAGTTTAGAACTTTTTCAAACTGTAAAATTTTAACTTTTTTACCCAATTCTTTTTAGTCAAAATGATCCTAGTTCAAAAGAAATGACAAATTTGTTCTTTTTTTCAAAACCACACCAAATGGATATGTAAACATTAATTAGTTGTGCATTTTCAAATGCTAATTGTAAGACTAAGCATAATCTAGCACTTTTTTTAAAAGGAAGAGATCTTCTGTGCAAAGGGTGCCACTGGTTATCTTGCCCAATGTGTGCTGCAAAAACGTTACAGAGACCCATTTATTAAAAAGCATTGGACTTGGCGAAAAAATAGGTTGTTTTTTTTTAAAGAATAATCTCAGTGTTACTTTTTTGTTACCAAAAGAATCAGGGTCAGTAATACTTTACCAAGCATTGATGATGATGAGCGTCGACTTCGAGAAAGTAGGCCAACGGCGATAAACCTAGCTAAGTTAGTGCAGCTCATGCATAACACTAGAGAGAATAGACGATCTTAGATCAATACTTGCAATCATACTCTTGATTAAATATATAAAGTAAATATATTTTCATATGCAACTCAGTGAAACAAAATAAATACTATCACATAAACATATATTCTCTGTCAGATCATCCTGATATTGTTACAGTTTTATATAAATATGGATGGGTTAGAATAAATTTAAAAGAATTTTTACTGATCATAAAATTTCATAAATTATTCTTGAAGTTTTGCAAACAACAATATTTTGCAAGAAGAAAAAACGACAGTATACTGTGATTATCATTCTGTTATTTTTAGATAAGCCAGGAGTTTGTTGCAATTGCAGGCGAATTTCTTACTCTGCGAGTTGCTATGTTATCTTTTTGTCAAAAGATACTTGTATACTCTGAAAAGCTTAAAGACAACTCTACTATGCAACAAATGTTCAGAGCGTAGCAATCGTATGAATTTGATGAAGGTAAACAACTTTCAGGATATTTTAAACTATTCCGAATTACTACATAAATTAAAAATTACTTAATTATCTTTTCTAGACAAAAAGACTAAGTTATCGTTATTGCTGTTGTCTCACATATTGATTCCATCACCGCAACGAGGCTTAAAAGTTCCTAGAGTCGGCAGGGGTGTAGTGTCTAATCTGATGTTTGTGGATATGAACGAGGTAAGTTTAAATCATTTCTAAAAACAGTTCAATCAATTATTTTTAAATTATTTTATAAATTATAAATCTATATTTATTTTTATTCATACAGGAACAGATGAGTGTCCCTGAAGCAGTTGCTTCTCTACAAAAAAACGTATGGGCAGGTATAGACAAGCTCCCACCCCTACTTTTTCGTCTTAATAAGATTTATTACATCAAGTTGGATGATCGGGCCACCGAACTTCGTGATGCTGCTTGTTTTTGTGATGCCATGGAGTTTTTGTTGAAGTGTTCTTATGTATTTAATTTAACTTATCCACACGAAATAAAGCCAGTTTATGGTCTGCTTAAGCACCTCATGCAATGAATGTTTCTATCGGAAAAAGTGCCACTTTATCAGACTTCTTTGATAGAAGTATGTAGCGCGCAGTCCTTAAAATGCAGAATTTGAAAAAAAAAGGTTTACAACGCAGTCCTCGCTAAAGTAAGCTTTCTCAACATTTGTGTTTTCGCAACATCTGTTTTCTGTGTGTATCATTTATTTTTATGAAGAGTCATCAGTCACATTGTAGTAACGTTTAAAATTCATCTATGCATAATTAGTTTTTCAAATAATTTATCACAGGCAGGGGCGGATCCAGGATTTTTTATTGACTAGCAAAATGGCCATAAACATTTTTTTGTCTAAAAAAAAATAAGATCCTCGCTTTTCACATTTGCCGACAGTACGAAAAGTCCAAGTTTGCTGACTGTATTATATGATCTACATATGCCGATTTGTTGGTTTAAAAGAGCTAAGTTTTTAGACATAATGAAATAAAACTCATTGATAGGGAGTGGGGGGAGGTTATCACACACCATTTGCACCAGCCTTGGATGTACAGTGGCTTATAGTGATACATGAGGTCCCTTACCACTGCTTTCTTCTTTCGTCCGTTTTGAGCAGAAGAACGTTACTTGATTTACACGACGTTAAAACTATCTAGTTAAACTGAATACCTTATAACAAAATGATAGTTCACTTATCTTTTATAACTTTAAATCATGACTAAAACCCTGACCGAACCCTTAACCTCAGTCAATGTATTTAAATTTAGTACTTGGTATTCCTATTACCAGTCAATGTATTTATGCCAAATAATACACAAAACATTATCATATAAGCTTATCGATATATTTAAATCAACAAAATATTTGTGGTTGTTAAAATGTTTTAGTCTGTAAAAAAATTGAAGGTCGATATGTAAAATGAAAACGACAAATTAATTGAAGTTTGTTTAAAATTCAATTTTTTTATTTAATTAAAATTTGTTTTAGAACGCATGCCTAATGGCTTACCTTATAAAATATCTGAAAATTAAAATAGACACTTTAATGATTTTTATAAATTTATAAAAACAATTTATAAATATTTTTATTTTTTAATAATAAACTTCATTACTTCATTACAATAAACTTTTTGTCAAATAACGAAAAAAAGAAACAAATAAAAAATCAAACAAAAAATAGTAAATAAAATAGTAAATTGTTTCAATAAGAATATATTGCTTTAAATAAATAAGAAATGCATTTAAAATATATTGCTTTAAATAAATAAGGAATGCATTTAAAATATATTGCTTTAAATAAATAAGGAATGCATTTAAAATCCCAAAATAGCAAACTCCAGGCATATTATAATTAAAAATGATACAATCAACTAATGTCAGCAAATAATAAAAGCAAAAGTGTCAATGAATAAATCTAATAAGACAAACTTAATATGGTTGTTCTTTGTTTAAAATAACATAGTTCTTTGTTTGATTTTGGTGAAAGTTTTCAGTGGTTTTTTATGAATGAACATAGGAAAATATATTGTGACGGTAACACTCAATTTCAATTAAGTAATGCATTAAAGCATAAAAGTATTGAATATGGAAGTGAAACAAACTTTATCTTTATTCGAATTAAAGAAAAGCCATTGAACAGTATTGTCAAAAGAACTGTTTAATCCATCTATTTCAAATGAATTTAGATATTGACCAAAGTTTAAAAAAATAAAACATTATACTGTCAAAATTTCATATTCGTTAAGTAAATCATAATTTCAAAATACACGTTAATGTAAACAAGAGACTTCTTTGGTTTCGAAGAACACTTAAAAAATAAGTCTAAAGATACTTTTCTAAATTCTGTTTCAAGTAGTTCTGTAACAAATTTTCCTAACGTAACATATTTGTAACAAAAGTGTTTCTCTTAATAGCGTTTAAATCGGCTAGACTATTTCCTCACGTGAATAATTTGCAAAATGCCTTGTGACACGCGTTGATATTTTATGCCTATTTTCTGATTTTTTTCATGCATAATGCTGTATCGCAAAACTCCGAAACAAACTTTCTATGTTTATCATTTACATCTGTGAGGAAGCTTTTTGATCATTAGTGAACCTAAAATATATGCCCACACTTTTTAGATTAAAAGTTTTCCATTATGTGACAGTAGAAGTTTTAGGGTGATTAAGAAGAACATAGTAAGTATTATCAGAAAAAAAAGGTTTTGCTTTTTGAGCCCATTATTTTGTATGTTTTTAATAACGTGGACAAAAGTCAAACAACAAAAGAGTTTCATCTGTAGCTACCAAAGGTTTTTCATTAAATGTTAAAGTTAGATTTTTATCACATTTAATTGCTTTTGCTTTGCTATTTGATTTCCTTACTGATTTTAAAGTTAAATGAATTTGATCACATAAAAGTTAGGAATTTATATGTTCACAGGTTTTCACAACATTTTCAAAAGAAACTTAGGACCATCAAACATTTGTATTACAAGTTATCATAACATTTGTAACAATTTGTATTACAAGTTATCATAAAATTAAAAATACTTTTCAAAAGAGAATTTATACCAATTGTTTTCCCAAAGCAGCAACTTCCATATACAATAACATTTTTGAAACATACACCTTATCAAAGGGAACACTAGTTCCTAGTAGAAGTAAAAAAAAAAGTAGTAGAAAGTTCCTTTGATACATTTTTATTAGACAATTCAAATGGAAATTGTCTAGTAAAACTGTATCGTAATTTTTAATTAGAGCTGAGCCTTTAACTTTGAAAGATTTATGATATTTACGCAGATTCTTCAAATACTCATCTTTCCATCTTGATCAGAAATGCGTAAATAACATGGAAAGATGTTTATTACATAGATTTATATCTATATTATAATCATTTTCAAAAAAGAATTTATATCATTGGTTTTCCAAAAAGAGCAACTTCCTGATACAATATCATTTTTGTATCATACATCTTGTCACAGAGAATAATAGTAGTAATTTCCTAGCAGAAATTTCCAAATTAAAAAAAAGTAGTAGAAGGTTCCTAGCAATTTTAGAATAAACTAACAGTCTATCTGAGAGGAAAATTGTACAAAACGTTATTTTAGTTTAACCTTTTTGATGTCAATCAGATCATATAATAAAGTGTTGCTAGACGTTTTAAAACTCGCATTAGGTAAACACTCTATCCGACGTGTTTTCTTCTCCTTGTCTCTGGGAAATCTATAAATTTTTTAAAACGTTTTTAAACCGTTTGACTTCTTCAATGATAAATAACTCGTAGAACAGCAATAAACACATTTCACCATTTTTCATAAACTTAAACAAATTTCACCATTTTCATAATAGGCTAAATAAAGAAACCAACAGACGGTGCTATTTACTTTAGTCTTTATAATTATAAAACCTCTTTATTGAATGTTTCCTACCCACTTTATTAAAAAAAGTTTTAATATCGGAGAGTGGATATTTAACAGAATTTCTGTCTTTGCTATACAATTTTTTTTTTGCTACAGGTTCTCGCTTGACGGCTTTTAGTCACTACGTAAGACCTCCTTGTTAATAAAAAAGATTGCACGTAAATAGGCTCAATATATAAAAACTTATCGGAGGTATATATAAAGTTGTTTCAAAATATGACAAATTGACTTTTGCTACAGTTGCTACAGTTTATTTGCCATTTTATTTAACTCCCAGTTCAAATTAAGTTGATACGCTGCGGAATGTTTAACATTCTTTCAAAAATTTATGGGCATGTGAGATAAAACCCGGAATGCATATTTTGAAACCCTATACAGACTCAGAATAGGCAGAGATATGCGCAATCTGATTCGCTGATTTTGAAAGAGAGGCTTTTGCGCGTATGTTTAAATCAAAACAAATGTCAAAAAACGTATTGAATAATAAAAGTGAATTCGAGTAATTTCACAAAAAACCAAATAATAATGGCAAAAAAAAATTATGGTTTTTCTATCCAATTTTGTGCAATATAGTACAAATACTTATACAAACCCTCACAACTCAAAACATCCGTGATTTTCAGAATTTTTTTTAAAAATAAAAATTTTAAAAAATTAGTTTGTTTTTCTAATTGTTTTTATAATTCTAAGATATAAAAAAGACAACCATTGTAACAAACTATAAACCAGATGGTAAAACTTGACTATACTGTGATTCTCATAACAAAAGATATTTTAAAACAGTTTTAAAATTTACCTTCTACTATCTATAGACTATTATTGACTTGGTATAATTTTTTTTCAAATTAAGTTCCCATTTATCCAATCATTTAACAAGAAAAGTATTTTGAAAAAATAGCCTAATTTCTTTTTAGAACTTTACACTTATTACTCCCATATATAAATTATATAAAACACTAAAAAAGTTTGAGAATATTGCTTATTGGTTGTTATAGCTAGCCCAGATGATTTGCAACACTCTTAAACTTTAAAAAAGCAATTGTAAGCAAGAGCAAATTTAGATATCCTTTGGTAATGTATTGTAATAAAAGATCACAAAGCATTGTAGCATAATAAGCTATTAGAAAAAATCTATAACCTGATGTCTACAAGTGTGTTTTGATATAGTAAATTGATTACCAAAATCAATAACTCTCAACTTACCACACCTTTATGAAAAACTAAGTGTAAAAAGGTAAAAACAAAAAAGATTGCAAACATGCAAGTTCATATTGTTGTTTATTTCAATTTCAAAACTCAATACATGTTTGTTGATATATAGCTTTTAACCTGAACAAAATACTTGCTATTGTATTCTATAATTAATATAAAATGTGTATCCTTTAATAGCAACTGATGGTAAATAATATTAAATAAAGCAGCAAACTTATAAATTTTATATATTTTTTATGCTAATAATTTATTTTACATTATATACTCCAGAAGAAAATGAAAAAATGTCTGCTCTAAAAAAATTAGAAAAAAACCTTAACTAAAATGTACTCCATATTTACAAATTTTATAAATAGTTTCATTATGTAATTTTTGGTATAACCAATAAAAACAAGTGTTCTTTTTTTAAATTTCTGTATCGAGCATGCTTTATAGAACATGGACATTATTTTTGATGAGAAACACATTCAGAAATTGCACACATGCAAATTCAAGTGAAATATTTCAAGAGTTTATACATAAAAAACACATTTTATAATAGCAAAAATATTCATAGCATGACAACTTATTTTGTTCTTTTTTTTGATAATTTTCTTTTGTTTTTTTTATTACTCTTTTTCATTAAAACGTTTGATTTGAAACATTTAGTTTAGTTTTTTAAATCTTTTTTTTTCATTATTACAATACAAAAAATGCCACAATCATTTGCCATAATCCACTTTTATTTATGCCATAATCCACTTTTATTTGGTTAAGTTATTTGATTTACTTTTTCCATTAAGTTTTTAATGGTTTAACACGATGTTTTAATAAAGTTACGTAATAAAAAAATATATCAGCCTCCTCCAAACTATGGTTGAAACAAAGCATGAAAACAAAATCTCCTCAGAGCTCATATATTGACATAGAACATGTGAGCTAGTTTTGCAATTAGTTTAAATTTTCTTTTTTAAAAAACTCTAGTTTTCAACTCTTTATAATAAACATGTAAATCAGTTTATAAATAAAGTTCTTCACCAGTAGTCACGTAAAACTGCATATAAACTTTGTATGCAAAAGTGCTTCACTATTAGTCTCGTACAACATACTTATATAAACTATGTATTTGAGAATGCTTTAAGGCCAAGAGCATATTTTAAGAGAAACACATTTGTAGATTTTTTCAAATTTATTTCAACACTTTTTTTTTCGTTTTTTAAAATTAACAATAGATAAAATCTTCATCACCAAGATAAACTTTATTGAAATTTTTATGAGTGAAAGTTCTCTTGTACAAATAGATTTTGATACATTTTAAATACTCTGAAGAATACTAAAATAAAATGAATTTCCTGTGTTGATAGTAACACATGACTTGTATTGATAAACTTAGTATATCATTACTTTGAAATTTATTTCAAAAATCTGTTTGTTTTGATTTTAATTATATTTTTCAACAAAATTGCACTTGCCTCTCTTTCAAAATCAGCGAATCAGATTGCTCATTTTCCTGCCTATTCTGAGCCTGTATAGGGTTTCAAAATATGCACCCGGAATACATGGATTTTTCAGTGAAGCGTTTCATTTTTCTGAATGAAATATTTCCGTAATATAGTCAACTTGGCTCAGATACAATTTTTAATAAAATTTTGAAGCGCTGCATTTTGATTACTTGTAACCTCCATATCTTATTTAAATTATTTTTCTCTTTCGCTTCAAAAAAAAAATATATATATATGTAAAAAAGAAAAATAAAGAGAAAAAAAACTGACTGTAGCATTTGCTACACTTGCGACAGCCTGGATCCGCTCCTGACAGGGCGTTGTATTTTTTCAGAATTTGCTTTGAAATAAATTTAATGAACAATCATAAAATGTACCTCAAATGCAACATAAAACTAAAGAAAAAGTTTTGGTCCAAGATAATTGAAAATTCGTTTTGTTTATGTTTGAAAAATTAGGATTATAGTTTGTAAGTATTCTACGCTTGGTTATAATTTTAAGTGGATTTTTATTGTGATTTAGAAATTTAAATAATAACATTGTTGTCTTGCTATATCATGGTTTTTTACGGGCTATTCATATCAAGTTTAATAACATCAAACATTAACCATTAAATAACATTGCTTTAAATTCCCTCCAGACTGCCTTTCAGCATTTGTGATTGCAACTGCTGATAGTAACTGAAAAAGCATCATAAATTTTGCATCGAGGCTTCAGTTCTCTTGTATTTATTTTTGTATTTTATTTTTTATTTGTTATTTCTAACGATAAATTTTTATTTAAGAGATTTAATTGTATTAGTATTTTTTTAAAGTTGCTTTGAGGTAATTAATGTGTAACAACTAAATCTGGTGATTAATAGTTTTCCTTCCCTGAGTCTCTACTTAAATCCAGCTTTGGTTATCTTACACTTATGCAACTTTTATAGTTTCTTGAGTCTGTGTATTTGGTTGCCTAATGTTTGTTTGTTATGTGCAAGACGTTATCAATAATGATATTAATTAATACTTCTAGTCTTTAACTTCTAATACTTTTTTTTTTGCGAGTTTATATACTATTATTAAATTTATTTAATTATGATATTATTCAAATCTTTGTTCCTACTTTATAAAGTTAGTGTAAAAGTAGATGAAAGCACTAAAGAAGGAAAGCGATAAAAGTTTATGCAGAATTTTGCCATGCGATCATGGTGGCGTAATGAGAGGACTACTGAGGCAGAAATAAGCCATTATCGAACTGTTTTGAATCAAATCATTGTATACGAGAAATTTCTTTTTGCTTTAATATATTATAAAACTTAAATTTGTTTTAAACTGATTTATACTAACTATATGTATTTGTCTAATACAATTATTGCTTTTTTAGCGACTTTAATATAAATAGTTCCTTAACTTTTTAATATTTAATAAAAATAGCGACACTTAATCGAAAAAAATATCTCGTCTCGAATCTATGTAAACAAACCTTAAAAAATTATGAACACGGATTAAACGGAAAGAAGTTAAGTTAAAAGATATGTATTAATTTGACTTTCTTATTCACTTTGTCTCACTTATACCAACTTTACTACTCGTTACCATATGAACTATACAAATATGGCATAGAGTGGTGCTGGGTAAAAAAAATTATAAAATAAGTCCTCTTTATTGGCATCACAAACATCTAACATATTTAATAAATTTCAAAGTTAGTTTTTTTTTTTAATTTTATTTTAGGTACTCCGATAAGTCCTACGGTCTTATCACAGAGCACCATGGAAAAGCATTTGAAAGGAAGTTCACGCCTCCTTCTCTATCGTTTAATAAAACTTACCCAGAGCTGGCGTTGAACCAGGGTTTTTATTTAAAATGAATTCTTTTAATATATATCAACTAAATTTATTTAATGTTTCTTGCCTTGTGACGAAATTTTTAAAAAACCTAACTCCGATTTTCTACTTGTTCAAAATTTAAATGCAATTAAGCTTGAAAAAAATATGCCTAAGTTTTGTATTTTTCATCAAAACAATACCAAAAAAAGTTTTTAGATTTCTTATCTATTGATGTGTACATGGCCAACAACGCGGATTCTAGAAAACCATTTTTTCTTCGTTTAATTTTAAATTTCAGCAAATTCCAATATTTGGGATAAACTAAAATCTTTAGCGACTAATTGTTTCAAAAGAAAAGCTCTGAAAAATGAAATGAGATTATGCAAAATTTTGATTACAGTTTTTAAATTTTGTAAGAGCAGTGTAAAGTTTGCTCTAAAGACGTGATTGTCAACTTCGATAGATCTAAAAAAATCTTAATAACTTAAAAAATAATTTTAATAAAAATTATAAAAAGTTTCTTACTAGATACATTATTAAGTTATAAAAAAAACGTTGCTTTTCAAAGTATAACTCCAGGATTTTTTCTTACTGTAAGTTAGTTAATTATTCTGCACAGTTTTCTTTTTGGAATAATTAAAAAAAAATTACGATGATGATGACAATGTTACTATGGCTATAGTTGAATAAATATTTATGAGATTTAGAAGTGGAACGAACATGCATCATTAATTATTATAAAAAGTAGTTATGGTATAGAATTGTCAAAAAATAAATAATTTAAATTGTAGAGAAAGTGCATTTACTAAACAATTGTTATTGTCATTAAAAATGAATTTTCAACTAAAACAAAAATAAATCAAAAACGCACAACGCGCCACACACAATTTTTAAATCTACTTTCAAAAAAGAAAAGAAAAACTATCCAAAGTGATTCACGAAACTTTGCATTTTGATATTTAGTATACAAAAGAAACACACAAAAAAAATTTAAAAATGTAAAATAAAACTATTTTAGACCGCGCAATAGCAGGATTACCTCTTTATATACACACACATATGTGTGTGTGTGTGTGTGTGTGTGTGTGTGTGTGTGTGTGTGTGTGTGTGTGTGTATAGAGGTAATCCTATAGTTGCGCGGCCTAAAATAGTTTTATTTTACTTTTTAAAATATTGTCGCTTACTTTTTTTCTGTGTTTCTTTTGTATATTTGTACAAATTGTTTCCAGTCGTCTTTTCCTAGCTAACACAAAACGTTCAAGCACGTTCTATAAATGTTCTGAAAAATTGTATAAACGTATTTAAAAATTAACTTTCAAGAAACGTTGCCACAACGTTCATTTTGATAGCTCTTTAACGTTCACCTCAAACATACACGGAAGTTTACCCAACGTTTTTCTTTCTTTTAATTTTTAAACGCATAAATAAATAGGTTTAGACGGACATTCTCTTCAAACCTATATTTGCTAGTTTTTTGTGTAATGTTTTTTTTTTTTTTTTAATCTCACATAACTCTTAATTATTTAACAATTGTTTAATAAATACTTAGATAAAAATTTATTTGTACTTAACTACAAACTAACTATATTCTACCACGAAATAACATAGTTTAGGCTTATTTGAGAACCCAAGATTTAATTATTACATTTCAATCGTAAGGCACACAATAGGCCTCAGTGAAAGATTTAGGAAATTTTGGTGGTTTTGGTCGTGGGAAGGGGGACATGTTGAAATATTTTTTGCATTTTGTATCATATTTGCGTCTCCTAAATAAAAAAAAGGTCCTCCACTTCTATGATTTTTTAAGACTTTCAGATTCTGGAGGAAGGGCGCATGCATACCTCTTTCCCTTCTGTGGATCCGTCACTAATAGGTCTATTTTTTACATTAAACTAAGGCAAATTTTTCTCTATGCTAAACGCCACTGTAATAATTATTATTATCTGCGATAATAACTTTGTTTTTTATAAGTATTGGTAATTTTAATTATGAACTCGATACTATGTCTCTGCACGTAAACTTCAGTGCCTATATGCTCCTATATATATATGTATATATATATATATATGTGTGTGTGTGTGTGTGTGTGTGTGTGTGTGTGTGTGTGTGTGTGTGTGTGTGTGCGTGTATGTGTGTGTGTGTGTGTCTGTGTGTGCGTGTCAACTTTATGTATTTAAATTATATACATATTAAATATGTATATAAGTTATATACATATCATACATAATTAATACACATTATATTTCAAACATGACTGTTTTTCTTACTTGTTGACTAGTTAACTCTAAAAAGTATGTATAAGCTGTTTTTCCTACTTGTCAGATTCGTCTAGTTGACTATGACAAATAAGACAATTGGTCGTGTTTTTATATAGATACACAAATACTTAGCATGAAGAATTGACACTTGTTTCGTTTGATAAATTGCTATGTTAATTTACTTTAGTTCTGTTTTAAATTTAATATATTATGTTATCATAATTGAAACTAATTAAAATGAAGCAGAACAGTATGCATTATCCGATATAAAAACCAAAGTGGATGGCAGCTAAGCGACCTTTTCAACTACAACTACAACAAAGCAACAAGCAAACCAATAATGAACCATAAAGAAATTTGTTTTGAAAAAACGACTTCATCTTGTTCCAATGATGGTGTAGATGTCGAGCAACAGTTGTTTTCAAGTTAGTGCAACCCAGAAAAAGACTTTCCTGTTCAATCTGATTCAGATTATCATGCTTCTGATGAAAACAGTTTGTCATTTAGAGATTGATTACAAATCTGTCATGCAATATGTTTATCTGGAATAAATAGAATCTTCTTACAAATACTAGCTCATTTTGAAGAGGACAAATTAAACAATTTATTTGACTTGGAAATTGCAGATTTCTGTTTCAGCTATGTAAATTAACGTTTTATGAATCATACCAGAGTATTCATTAATAAAATGTTCATTTATTGTAGTTTGTATAAGCTTTTGAGGTGTCTATTTTAGTGGTTCATATTTAAAACTGTTTTTGTGTAGAATTGACAGTTTATAACAGTTGAAGTCTTTTTTAAATCGTACATTTAAAAAAGACTTTACTATTTTATAGTTTAAGATTTACATTTAAGTCATTTATAAATAAAAGTAGCTTATCAAAACCACCAAGTGTTTTTGTTTTTAATAAAAAAATTTAAATTTTTAAAAAGAAATTTTTTATTAACAAAAAAGAATTTTATTTTTGATGAAGTATTGTAAATTGTGCTATTTTAAAAAAGGCATGAGTATATTTTTCATGTTTTTCGTGGTAAAAAGCTGTACTTTTTCACTGAAACAACACGTATTTATTTTTTATGCTGTTGATGGTATTTTGTAAGCAAATTTAACTTAAGTTAATGTAAATTGTTGTTAGTACCCTTTACTGTACTGGTAATATTAAATAATTTTTTCATTGCGAGAAGTATTATTTTTTAGTATAAATTTTGTTAATTGCTATCAGATCAGTCAATTGTGAGGCTTATGGTTGAAATGTAATAATTAAATCATGGACTCTCAAAAAAGCTTGATATTGTGTAATTCAGTTGTAAAATATGGTGAACTTGTAGTTAAGTACGAATATATTTTTACTTAAGTACTTATTTAACAATTGTTAAACAAATAAGAGTTATGTAAGGTTTATGTTCAAAAAAACATTAGATTACACGAAAATTAGCAAATTCAGGTTTAAACAGAAAGTCCGTCTAAACCTAAACATATAACCTATCGTTTAAAAATTAAAATAATAAAAAAAACGTTGGGTAAACTTCTGTGTTTGTTTTTGCCTGTTTAAACGTTCAAAAGCTATCAAAATACTAGACTATAATTCGACTATTTTTTTGATTTTTTTTTTTTTAATATACTTTTTTTACCATGAAAGTTGGGAACTCAGAAGAGAAAACTTTGGTTTTTGCGCTAATGCAATTTATCATTTACTAGAACAAAAATGTTCCTGCAGCTTTACTTTGATGTTAGAAAAAAATGGTAACTTGCGTGGTTTTAGGGTGTTTTATAGTTTATTTTCTAGCTTTTTTAAAATATTTAAGTTTAGTTCAAATTAGGCTTTTACATTGGCGTTATAATTAAATAAAATATGTTTTAGAGTAAGAGATAAATTTCTTTTAATGCACATTTTATTTAACTTTTCACAAAAGCGTTTTAGTACCCCTTTCTTTAAAGATGTTTAAAAAATATTTTTCTGCATGATTTTTTAACCAAAGTTTTCTCGTCTGACTTCCTAAACTTTACGTATTAAGTCAGATAAAAATTGTCAATCAAAAAACGTTTGCAGTAAACGTTAAGTAAACGTTCGCTGTTTGAACGTTCGCATTGAACGTTCAAGAACTGTAAATCGGAGTTCACAAAAGTTGGTTTACGTTTGCAGCGAGTTTTACGTGAACCTTAATGAACATTGTGGAAACGTTTTTTAGACGTAACTTGCTAGCTGGTTTTATAGTTTTTGCATATTTTAAATCTAACAGTTTTTTTTACTTGTGTAGAAGTTTATAAATAGCACCGCAGTAAATTTATATTTTATATTAATATATTAGGGAGCTTTTTAAAGTCATGTTTTAGTTCTTCTTGCCTAATTTTATTTTGTTATTAAATAGTCAGACCAGTTATGGTTTTAATAAAGTTGGTTTCTGTCAACTTTAATGAGCTATCGTGCAGATAACCTTCTTTATATATATATATATATATATATATATATATATATATATATATATATATATATATATATATATATATATATATATATATATATATATCCCAGTAAACACAGATTGGTTTAGAATTGGTCAATATTTAATCGAAATCGGTCGAAAAATAGATAAAACGTTTAGCGACCTATTATTGACTAAAAATTGACGCTTGATTTGAAATGTATATTTCAAACTTTTTTATATATACGTTTACTAAACGTCGATTTAACGTTTAGAATATCGACTTACATTAGTCAATATTGTAAACCCATAATCGACCTTAATTAAACGTAAACATTTATAGATTTAAAATCTACGCTTTAAATCTTTTAATTTATATGTTTATTAAACGTCAATCAAACGTTTACAATATTGACTAATATAAGTTGTTATTCTAAACGTTTGATCGACGTTTAATAAACGTTTATTATATTATAATATAGCAATATAGCCATTGGTTAGAAGACTCACATAACAGCTTAAGTCACGCGGTTTAAATAGGCATAATTAAAACGAAATAAAAAAAATTATTAAAAAATTACTTTTTATTGGCTAAATAATTAATTTAAATGCGTTTACAAGATTCACTTCCTTACAACAACTGAAAGCAAAACGACTGATTAATAAATAATAAACGAGTGTCGGAAGCTAAAAAGTTAAAAATCTCTTATCGCGACAATCTACCTTCCTAAATGCCATCAACTTAATGGACTCAGATGTTTTAGAAATTATTGATTGCAACATTGACACAGTTAAAAAATATGAGTTGCTGGTCTCTCGTTATGAAAGTCCTGCTGCAAGAACTTTTTTCGTAAGTTTTATAAACAGTTTAAATTCATTTTGTAAGCGTTAGTTGGATAGTGTAGCAGTAGGTATTCATCTTTGCATTAATTAAGAGGTTTAATAAATAAATTTTTTAAATTTAGATGCATATTAGCTTAATTTAGTTACATTTGCTAAAGAAAATTGGTTGAACAGAGCTGGTAAAAGCCACTGCATATGATATGGCGCGACTTTCGAAATATTCCAATTTTTATTTTTGTCAAAAATAAACATGGATGGTGTAGGAAATTTTGGAAACTTTTATTCAGAAAATCCTCTATATGTAAAGTTGTTCTGTGTAATTCTAATTTTATTTTATGAATGTACATTAAAATTATTTTAATTAAAATAGTTTTTTGCGGTTACAAATCAGGTTACGAAATAAGACGATCAGGATAAGAATGTAGAAGATGATGTTGCACAAACAGGTGCATGATAAACAAGTGGTAGACGGTATTCTAGGAGGATTTTTGATAATACATAAACCAGTGATCGAAAATATTTGTTTATGAGTTTATTAATTTTATAAACAATCTTAATATTAATGTAAACTTTTATTTTCTCCTGAGATGATATTTAAAAAATATTTGATAGAAATTTTTTAATATAATATTTCCACTGCCAAAAGCTTGATCATTTAATTTTTTTTAATTATCGAAACATAAACAAGCACAGTGCACAAACATTTTTTCTTTAACTCCCCACTATATGAAAATGTTTTATATAAGGTTATACTTTATACATAGTTTTATAAAATAAAAGTATAGTATAAGTAGTATAGTATAAAAGTTTATAAACATATTATAATAGTTATAAAAAATAAGACCAGGTCTTTTATAACTATATCTTATTTATAACAACTATATCCTATTTATAAATTTCATGACCTATATAGCTCTTATTACTTATATAAAGTTAAAAAGTTACAACGTAATTTTAACTTATATTAGTTTTAAAGCTTAAATAAATTAAATTTACGTTAACTAAATCAAAGAAACTAATAGACAAGTTTAACATACGTTTACTTAGGCTAATTATAAATGCTTTATTAACGTTAATTAAGCTAGATTTAAATGCGTTTAAATGCATTAGACAAAATCTAAACGCTTTATATACGTATAATAATCCTATAATAGACGTCTAAAATTCGTTTGAATGTAGACATTTCATGAACATTTGTTCAAAAAGTTAATCTGGATTTCATTCTAAACAGATATTCGGCCAAATCTGAACATTGAAATATTGTTTTGACGTTTAATAATAGACGTTTGTGTGTTTACTGGGATATATATATATATATATATATATATATATATATATATATATATATATATATATATATATATATATATATATATATATATATACATAAATAAAGTATTGAAATATATATTTTTATTATATATCAATACTCTATTTCATACTAGCAATTTGTGTATTCATAAATATATTGATAAATATGTTTATGAATACACAAATTGCTAGAATGAAAGCTCAAAATGCTGACTTTCTGTGAATAATTTTTTATTTGTAATATCATATTTCTACTCGTAATTCTTTTTTATAAATATGCCTCCTAGAATTGGCATCTAAAATGTAGTATACGTGTAATATAGTAAGCCATGATAGGTTTCATTCAATAAGCGCTTATTGTATGTTTATGTTAATTGCTACATCAAAGTCTGGCAAAGTTGATGGTCATTTTATTGATGTTAATTTTAATGGTCTTCAAAACAGGTTAATAAAGAAAAATCGATGAAATTTTTTTTTTTCTTTCTTTAATGCAATGATAGCGGTCACCGAAATGACAGTAATTTTTACAATAATATAATATAGACGACAGGAGTTTCTTTTACTTTTTTCATCTCTACAAGATTTTAGTAAAAAAAACTCTTGGAGTTCCTTATTTATTATATTCTTGCTACTTTATTTTATTTTATTGTAGTTATATATTAACTTGATTTATATAATGAGTACTTGTGAATTTGTGTATTGAAAAATTTGAAATACTTCACGCTTGAAATAGAAGATAGTAGTTTCTTTTACTGGTTAATCTCGTAGAGATGAATGAGATATAGGAACTCCTGGAGTTTCTTTTACTTATTAATCTTATAAAGATAAACAAGTAATAAAAACTCTTGGAGTTTCTTTTATTTGTTAATCTCGTAGAGATGAACAAATAAAAAAAAACTCCTGTTTCTATAACTCATTGTATATTTATATATATATATATATATATATATATATATATATATATATATATATATATATAATATATATATATATATATATATACATATACATATATATATATATATATATATATATATATATATATATATATATATATATATATATATATATATATATATATATATATATATATATATATATATATATATATATATATATATATATATATAGATAGATAGATAGATAGATATATATTTGTGGAAACTTTGTGGAACCGCTGCCCAGGCCTTTTGGATTTGTTCAAACAGTTGATCCTTATTACGAACACCTTCACGATTAATTCTGCGGTTGACGATCTCCCACAGGTTCTCGATAGGGTTGAGATCTGGTGATTGAGGCGGCCAATCCATCACCGATAGGCGGTTGTCTTGAAACCACTGCTTGACTACTTTTGCAGTGTGTTTCGGATCGTTGTCTTGCTGAGAAACCCATTTTATTGGCATATTCCATTCAGCATGATGTAACAACATCTTTCAGGATATTTTTATACATGAAACGGTCCATTATTCCATCGTTTCGATGTATTTGGCCTAGACATTTAGCAGAAAAACACCCCCAGACCATTACATTGCCTCCACCATGCTTCACGGTCTTATGGCAGTAACGTAAATCGAGGCGTTTTCCGGCCGGTCGACGTACACGGCAAATGCCATCGCTCCCAATGATGTTGGACTTCGAATTATCACTGAACAGGACATTTCTCCATTTCTGCACATTCCAGTCAATATGAGATGTAGCAAACAGAAGTCTTTTCTTCTGGTTTTTAGTGAAATCAGCGGTTTCTTTGCAGGGCGTCGAGAAAACAATCCGGCTTCAACAGCACGTTGTCTGATTGTTTGTTCCGATCAAGGCAGCTCTAATTGCTTTTGTATTTCGACTGATAATATCCAGGGATCCTTCTTGACGGATCTGACGATCATAGAATCCTTACTAGAAGTGGTGGAACGCGGTCTTCCACCTGTGTTATCTGCTGCCAACTTCCCCGTAAAACAATATTTGGAGCATAGTCTTGATAAGGTCCATTTTTTCACGCAATATTTATCACCAATATTTTTTTGTGACATTCCACTTACGTAATCGCCAATAATTTTCTTTCGTGGTTTAATCCAAGACTGTCGGGAGCCATTATTGCACTTGAAGTCACAAAAATAATAAAAATAAATAATCACGCTTCTCAAGGCTTATCGTGTTACATTTACCTTGTGATGATATAATAATGCTCTGTGGAACACAACGTCTTGGTTGGATGTGGACTGTATTGATGTAATGAAACACTTGTTGTATTTTACTTCTTGTATTGATGTTCTTCGATAAAACACTTTGATAAAACTCACTTCGATAAACTGTCTTGATAATACTGACTGATTGACTTCCATATACTGACTGAACTACATGTCGATTTACATGTCTTTTATATAGTAAAATGAATCTGTGTGAACCTGTTCTGGAAGATTCTAGATGCTTCTTTTCGATGCTTCTGGAAGCTTCTTGATGCGTCTGGGTGCTTTTGAATGTTTCTGGATATTTCTGGATGCTACTGGATGCTTCCAAATGCTTCTTCTGGAAACTTCTGGAAGCTTCTGCATGCTTTTGGAAACTTCTGGAAACTTCTGGATACTTCCTTTAATTATTAAAAAACCTCCGTGACGTTGACACGGACCAGACTTAAGAAAATGAAACAAACCAAAAAAGTTGCACTTGTTTTGTCCGCTGCAAAATGGCACTTGTCAACGAAATTCTGCCTGTGTGCTGTCACCTGTCAGCTGATTGCTGATGTCATGGCATGCTATGACTCTAGACTACTGAACTGTTTACTGTGGTAGTATAGTTTGTTTCGTTTTTAAGACATTTAAAATTGGGAACTCTTTTTAGCATTGTTCGATGTTGGTTACAAATGTTTTGTCCAATACTGTATATATATATATATATTTATATATATATATATATATATATATATATATATATATATATATATATATATATATATATATATATATATATATATATATATATATATATATATATATATATATATATATATATATATATATATATATATATATATATATATATATATATATATACGTATATATATATATATATATATATATATATACGTATATATATTTATATATATATATATATATATATATATATATATATATATATATATATATATATATATATATATATATATATATACATATATTCACGTTTTTTGATCACATCAGACTTTTTCTTGGTTATCGCGATGACACACCTAAAATTAGGTATGTGGATTGAAGTTTTTAAATTGATCAAATACTTAAAAGATATATATCATCGGAAAAAACTTTAATACAGTATTTTGATAGTGAAAAAATTTACAAAATTGAACAATTCTACAAAGCGTTATGAAGTTTTAAGTACCATATTTTGGATATATGAAATCATTGAAGAAACTCTGGTCAAAATTTAGTTTATTTTTATCTAAATTGTTATTACTTAGTCTGTTCTTATCTAATAACTTGATATCAAAAAATTTGGTGTAACATTGGATTAAAATTATATATTGGTTTTTACCCACTAGGCGTATCTTGGGGAAAGAGGGGGTACCAAACCACAACCATAACTGTAAAAAAATGGATGTTTTTTTCATAAAAACATGTTTTTTTACAAAATTTATAATTTTTTTACATTAATAAACTTACCAATATTTGATTCCAGACCATAAACGAACATAATAATTGTATCTTAAAGTTGCAGGAAGGGTCGGTGGTAAGTTTTACACACACTAGAGTCAAAAATGTTTAATCCAAATAAACAAAACTTATCTTTTTAAATTGAGTGTAATTAGTATAGTTTACAATAAATACAATAAAAAATGCGTTCTACAAGATTTTACATATCTTAGTGAATTATACATCGACTTATGGGAGGGCGTTTTTTGGGGGGGGCTTTAATCTAAGAACCCTAACCTAAAAAACCCCTAACCTAAAAAAATTAACTTAAAAAAAAAATTCATAATCTAAAAAACTTTAAAAATTGAAAACTTTACTTACTTATGAAAAGTTATTAAAATTATATTCCAGACCACAAACAAATATGAGATGTTTATTTGAAAATTGGAGAAGGATGTGGTAGTAATTGTTTAAGATACCCTAGTATCAAAAATGTTTACTCCTTATAAATAAGTTTATATTTATTAAAGCATGTCAAGTTAATATACAATTTAAAATACATACAATTAAAATTAAGTTTTACAAGAGTTTGCATGTAGTAGTGGTGTATTCATTGATATTTGCAGGAAGGAAGTGGGGCATTTTCTTACCCATCCTCTTTTAAAAATAAAAAGTTTAATTTCTGAATGAAAAGCTTCCAAAATAAAACTTAAATATGGTTTTTGCCCTTATAAAGGTTAAAAAGCCTTAACTTGAACTTTCTTTAATGGGAGAGGGGTTTTTGTTTTTGTTTTCTTTTATTAAGTTTTTCTCCCACTATAAGTTAAAGTTAGAATACTTAGTATTATATCATTAATAGCAGAGTTTTTGTCCAAAAAATTTCTTTACATTATGTCATCTAAACTATTAAGTTGCTTGGCAGACAATTGAAACAACTGGTAAATTTTTAATAATTGTCTTTTTGAAATCTTATTTTAATTATTGACAATTTTACTAAACCACAAAACTAGATTTTTTCAAGATTTATGATTTTAACGATCAAGATAATCCAAAGTTCTGTTATTTTTATTTAATTTGCATAAAATATAACAAATTTTTGAATAATATGATCTTTCTTTGGTATAGCTGAACATTCCCAGAAACTCTTTACTTTATTTATTGTGAAACCTTGCACTTGATGCATCAAAGGAGGCTCTTAAGAATGAGGTATTGATGCCTCTTTCTTTAGTGTCTCGGTTATCAAAAGAGAAAAATATGTCTTGTATTGATCTTTTATAGAGATCTTCTTCTGGAATAAGATAAGTTAATAAGCTTGTCATCAATAGAGCATAAACTTGTTGTTGATTTAAATTTATCGGATTAAGTACTCCCAAAATAAATTGATATTCTGGGAAACAGTGCGGCTAATTTATTTTTACAAGCTTGAATTGTTTTTTAATAGCTATATACCTTTAACGTAATCAAAAACAATATCCTTAGTTGATATGATATATATATATATATATATATATATATATATATATATATATATATATATATATATATATATATATATATATATATATATATATATATGTATATATATATATATATATATAACTCGTTGCACAATTGGCAATAAACCACTAATATTTCTTGCAGGGGATCTAAATGGCTGCCCTACTGACTTTATTTGTCGTTCTCACCAACTCATTCATCTCAATACACACCCCACCAGAAAAACATCTATTCTTGACATCATCTTGAGTAACGCCCCTAAATGCTATGTGTCGAATACCCTTCCTAGTTTTGGTAATTCAGACCACCTTGTTGTAGTTAGTCAACCTCCTCCTAATCTCTTTAAATCTACTCACCCGGTTCCCCACAAGGTTGCTTACCGGTCAGGTAGAATTGCTGACACTGCTGCACTGATACGATCTACTAATATTGAAATCTTAGTTGATTCACCGTATGAAATACAAGTTGCTTGCAACAACTTTTATCATTCTATACTCTCTGCCCAAGATATCTGCAAACCTCTAAAATCAACAACGCTCGTTAACCCTAAGCCTTGGATGACACCACTTATTCAAGGCCTTATAAAAGAGCGTCAACAATTCTTTTTTTCCGGGTACTAGAAAGAGTGGAAAGCACTTGCAAATCGAATTAGTAAACTAATTACCAAAAGAAAGAGAATCTGTAACAGGCGTTTCACTACTGGAAAAATAGATTTTTGGCGTGAAATCAGTCTTGCTGATAAAGGTCAAATCATAATCCCTATTTCTGAGACACTAGCAATTAAATGATCATTTTCAAAGTGTTTTGTCTGGCAAGAAACAACCCAGACTCTCATGCTTCATTAACCGAGAGGCAAACCCGCCTATTACCCCCATTTTTACCCTTAATAACATTGCCAACCAACTCAGCAAACTCAAACCAAGTTCCTCAGGACCAGATGATCTCTCTCCGTTTTTAACTAAATCTGCTCGCTTTGAAATCGCCTCATCACTCTGCATCCTATTTAACCGCCTCATAGAAAACAGTTACCTACCTGACCAATGGAAATCAGCAATAACACCGATTCCAAAAATTTCTAACCCACACTCGTCTAATGACTATCGACCAATTGCCATTACATCCGCATTATGTAAAGTTTTTGAACGTATAATTACCATATTCATTGTCCATCACACCAAGCACTTATGGGTCTCAAACAAACAGTTCGGTTTCCTTCCAGGCCGAAGTACGATGGACGCTATTATTCAAATTATAGAGGACTGGAGTCATGCATCAAATTATGGAGGACATGGATATCATAAGCATCGAATTCCAAAATATAAAAGGCAATTTTCCTACAGCTAATGAATTTAAGGTGCTGGAGGATTTATGTGATTTGTTACACCCAATTAAAGAGCTAACAAAACTTATTAGCGGAAAGAAATATGTTACAGTAACATTTCTGTTTCCAACATCGTATGCTCTACTAAATGGAATACTTGAATCGCAACCCATATTTACAGAACAAGTTAAGACTCTTTAAAAGGAATCATTAAGGTCTCTACAAGGGCGTTTTAAATACATTTTTGCTAATGATTTTTTCTTAGCAGCTACTTTTCTTGATTTCAATTTTCGTAAATTTGGGTTTATTAAAAATGATATTGGTAGATAGAAATGCATTACAAAGGCAAAAATATTTATAAAAATATTTTATGAAACGCATCTAAAAGAACCCGAAGAAATCGATATAACAATTGAAACAAATTGTTTAAATAACACTATAAACTCATCAAACAGCTCAACTGACAATGCCATAAAAACATTTTAAAAACATAAAAATCAGCAATTGTCAACGCCACCGTTTGCAAATACTACTACTTTAGTTAAAAACTGAAGACAAAAGCCAATCAACTGAATTGAACTAGTAGCAGATAAATCATATTGTAACTTTTTTACAAACAGCTTAATTAATAACAAGTTGCTTTCTTTCCAGACTTTATTTTCTTTTCCAGTCTGGAAAAAACACCAGTATTCAATCATTGAGCTGCCACCAGGGTAGGCGCTAGTAGGAGTCACGTGGTGGGGTGCAATTAAAACTTTTGCTAAGTAAAAAATAATGTTCTTGTTTTTCAAAACTTGACGACTGACTGGTCTAAAAGGTCTACATTTGCTAACTTCTTTAAAAGGGTAAATTTTTCCGACTAAATGCACTAAACATGCATTGAGGAGGGAAGGGATGTGAATAATTTTAAGAATGGTTTAGAATTTGTAACTAAAGAGACTAATTTCATAGCTTGCAACAGTTGCATTTTCTGTTAAGATATTGCCTCTTTTTTAACAAGGCTTGTTGTCCAACGAACTAATTATAAATTTGTTTTTTTGTTTTTTTCCCTAATTTGTCAAGAAAATGGTTAAGTTTTTTTAAATGTTTTGAATCATGGTGCCTTCTTATATTTTATTCTTTGCACACTATAACAGATTCATAACATACGAAACATACTGGCACCGAATTTACCAAAATAGTATTATTTTGCCATATATACATATAAAATATATCTCTATACAACATATATATATATATATATATATATATATATATATATATATATATATATATATATATATATATATATATAATAAATGGTCTACCTGCCGAAACACCCCGAGGTAAACTATTTAGGTCCCCAGTTATTTAAATATAATTATGCAAATAAAGTATAAGGTATTAAAATTACTTTTTGGAATTAATTTAACTTTCCAAATTTTTTTTTTTCTTCCTGAAATTAATTAAACTTTTCGAAATCTAAAGTTATTTCACATTTCGAAATTCTGTTTTTTCTTTTGAAATTAGTTTCAGTTTTCGAAGTCCAATTTTTTATTTCGAAATTTATTTCACATTTCGAAATTCTTTATTTTATTTCCATAACTAATTAGGCTAGTTTGATTATTTTCATAAGTTTTTAAAGATTTCGAAAAAAAAAGAAAGTACTTCGGTACAGTTTTAATCGAAAATTTTCGAAATTTGCAATTTCGACAATGAACCCTACTTATTTTTATTGTTATTTTTTTTCCGGTTTTCTTCTCCAAAATTTTTTTTTTAATAAAAATTAAATTTTAAATTAAAAGTGTTCTGAGGCTGCATCAAAAATTTTCACAAAACGTAAATTAAACTTTTTTTCATAACGCCAGTTAATACGCAACGATTATTTTTAATAAATGATATATACGGCAATATAATTTTAACAAGTAGTGTATGGAAAAACACTCTTTGCTTTCACAACAAAATCGCTAATAAGAAAATATACTTCTAACAAATAAATTAACGGAATTTTTTTATTTGTTACTCGCTGATTTTTTGAAAATGAAAAATCATTTTTAGTAGTAAAGCCGCAATTAGAAATTTAAGAAACAATTATTTGAAAATTTTTTAAATGTTTTAATTCATGTATACAAATGTCGAACATAGTTAAAAATGCATTATTAAATTTTATCATTTGATATAAAAAAAAAAATTGAAATAAAATAAACGTTTCTTAATGGTAATAATAAAAAACGAGTTAAATAATATTCAACTCGTTTTTCGGTAATTTGAGGTTCTGCAATATAAAAAAGTTAATGCCCTTATAAAAACAAAAAATAAAGAATTTTATAACGTCAAATTCACATTAGGCTAATGCATTTAGCATTTTTTATTTAAAACAAGACCTGCATATCTTTAATAATAATTCAATGTGAGCACAACAACCTAATTTTCAATATCAATAATTTCAATACAAAATTTACAAACCACACATAAACGTCATAAAAAATTGAAGTTTATTCGTTTTTTCAAAAATAATCTAACTTTAATTATGTTTCTAAAAACAAACACCTTTAAAAAATATTTATCTGACGCTACGTAAAAAAAAGTTCAAAAATCGTGGCTCAGAATTTTAGCACAAATTTCAACCTCGTAAAACGCGATTTCCGCATGCCAACTAAAATAGCACCAGCTCGTCGTCTGCTCCTACGTTCAGCAAAAACTAGGGAACGAAAGTCAGCTCATAAAACTTGGACACGGAATGTGAGAAAGCAGCCAAAACAATCTGATCCGCCATATAAAAAAAGAAAGAGTGAAAATTTTCCATGCAAGTCTGTAGGCAAGAAGAAAGACTGATAAATTCTTGTAAATTTAAATGCACACAAAATATCAATGATGAAAAATGAAAACATTTATTTGCTGATTTTTGGTCTATAGTCAACATGCAAAAGAGACATTTCTACAGTCGAACCACTGAACAACTTCAGAAGAAACATCATCGAACCATCAAAGATATAGTCATTTTTTTTCGTCTTGCATCAGTTATTGATATGTAAAAAACGTAGAATGTACGCTCAGTTTGCCTAGCGAATAAGATTTGGTACGGGAAAAAGCTTTTTAGTTCCCTAACGTCCGATGTAAAAAGATTTCCGTTCATTTCAAAATTGATCAAGCTGGGAAGCATTTTGTAAAATCGAGCAACTTTCGAAAAAAACTGACAACGTGTTTCGTAAGAGATTTTACAAAAAAGGTAAGTACATTTAGCTCATCAACCCATCCATAAGTTTAAGAAAACATTGCTAAACGATTTTGTATATGTCATTTGTTTGTTTGTTGCTTCTGTTAAAATTTACTCGAGTTTAATGCAACGCGGTTTTAAGGGCAGGTTGATACAGACCACTTGGGGCAAATTGATGCACTGTATCATCTTACCCTTTTGGTAAAGCATTTGAATATGGCCGAAAATACTTTTGTTTATGTATTTGCATTAATGCAATTAAATTTTTTCTCGCAGAGATAGTAAATAGGTAAATAGGCCTAATAAAACATTGTTAGGCCTACGGCCTAATTACTATTAATAGCACTATTTAAAACTTTTGCAATCCAATCTTTTGTATTGCAATCCAACTAAGTTGTTTCATTCTTTTATTTCACGTTTCTAAAAAAACGCGCCCAAATTTCAAAATCAACTAATGAAAATTATAACAGAGTTTGAGTTGCCGTACCGCTAGTATCAATGTTTTCGTATATTTGTAAACACTTAAAAAGTTCGTAGTGTGATTATATTGGTATTAAATACAAATTTAAATTACCAGAGAAAGTAAATATTTTTAATTTTTTATAATTTCAGATGGTGCGAACATATAAAAGAAAAACTGCATTTGGGGCCTCATTGGAAGTCCTTAAACTTGTTGCTAAGGAAGTCATTTCAAAAAAGCAAAGTCTCAGAGCTGTCGCCTTGATCCATGGATTAGATAAAATGACATTACTTTGTTTCTGAAAAAAAGCTAAGAAAGGAGATTCCACATCTGGTTATTCTAAACACAAACTATTATTTACTGCTGCAGAGGAACACGAACTTGTTAATTATCTGCTAGACGCAGCGAAAATATTTTTTGGTTTTTCGCCAAAAGAAACGAGGAAGTTTGCATATTAATATGCTAAGAGTCTACAAAAAATAATTCCTTGTTCCTGGCATGCCATTTAATCTGTAGGAGCAGACAGGTTTCATGAGGGCTCATGAAAAGACATGAAAATGTCCTGTCTATCAGAACGCCCGAGGCCACTTCTTTAAGTAGAATGACAAGTTTTAACAGGACAAATGTTAGGTAAGTGCCATGAAAATTTTAAGTTGATTAAATTCTTGGTTGTTATATATTATTAGAAAGAGCTTTGATTCAATATTGTAAAAGTGAAAAAATTATCAAAATCGAACAATTCAATAAAAAGTTATGTCGTTTTTAGTACCGTTTTTTCGATATATGGATTTGTTGAAGAAAGTGTGGTCAAAAAAAATGTTTTTATGAACTAAATGTTTAATAACTTAGTCAATTCTTATCTAAATGCTTATAACTTGGTTTTAAAAGATAGATGTAATAGTGTCCTGCAAATTTATATAGGTCCTTAGTCACCGGGCGTGTCCAAGGGGCTAGAGGGGGCAACCAATCGCCACTTTTACCCTCAAAAAATGAAATTTTTGTTCATAAAAGATCAATTTTTCAATGATTTTATTAATTTTCATATTCAATAAATTGCTATAACTTCCTTGCAGACTGCCACCAAATAGGAGAGGTTCATTTTTTTAGTTAGGGTGTATTTGGGGTAATGATTTAACACACCCTATTATTAAAACGATTCATTAAAAATATTTCGATTCTTATTAAAAAGGTTTATTTAAAAATCATCACAATAAAATTTATAATTTACAACATTACAACAAACAAAGCTGATTCGGGGGCGTGTCCACACCCCCTCCAACCTAAAAAAACATAAAATACTTTATTTAAAATTTTGTTTAAAAAATAAAAACCAAAAAAACAATGACTTTGAATAATTTATTGAAATACAAAACACATTACACATTACCACCTTACAAGTTGGAGTTTTCATACGGAGAGCCGGGTGTCCCCCGCAGACCATAATTTTTTGTTTGTTTTAAAATAATATTTGAGTTAATTTGAGTCTTGACTTTTAGTTAATGATTATTATATTAAATTACAATAATGAAACTAAATATAAATCATTGTTAACAATAGACACGACGTGAACGTAAACCAGAGCCGTCTATCAAAAAAATTGCGAGTTCCACTACTCGCTGTACATTAATTTTGCAAGTTCTACTACTCGCTGTACATTTATTTTGCAAGTTCCACTACTCGCTGTACATTTATTTTGAAAGTTCCACTAATCGCTCTACATTGATTTTACAAAATCCACTACTTCCTGTACACTGCTTTTGCAAATTCCACTAATTAATGTACATTTATTTTGCAGGTTCCACTAGTCGCTGTACATTTATTTTGGATGTTCCGCTTGTTGAAAATTATAGAAAATATGAAATTGATATGACCCAGATTAGCAATATTTAAACAATTTATGCCTTGCGTTGCATACTTAGCTATCGTACAATTAATATGCTCACATACAGCGATTAATTTGAATTACAAAAACATTAACTCACCTGATACAATATCAGCAACCAACTGTAATTTTTTCATGCAATAATCAACAGCTTCAGAATCAGTTTCATCTTTAGACCAGTATGATATAGAGTAAATGATATCTGTCTGTGTTTTTTTAAGTTTTTCAACTCTGCTATCATACATGTTTGTCATTGTTGATTCAGTATCATACAACTGATGGCAGAGATTTCTGCCATCAGTTGTATGATACTGAACCAACAATTCTGTTTAACATAACATCATTTAAATCAGGAACTTGCTTTGTTGACAAGTTTTTATGTAAATTCAAAATTTCACTTGTAGTAAATATAGATAATTGTCGCTCTAAGTTTCGTTTTTCTTTTTCATCCATTAATTGGCGTTTTTCAGTTTGTCTTTAAGAAATCTCAGCCCTAATTTTAGCATGTTGCAGTCGACTTTTTAGTCTTTTTTTTCTTGCCTCCTACATAGCCCACCTAATAACATTTTCTCTTAAATAGTCGCCGAGATTTTCAAGATAATCCACTGTCCTATTCTTTTTTGTTCCTAATTTACAAGATATATAATCAATTAATGCATTAAGGGATCTTTCTTTTGCAGCACTGAACATTCCCATTAACTCTTTACTATCTCTGTTATGAAGTCTCGCACTTGCTATCTCCTCTTTAAGTGTCTTTGTAATAGTAATGGCAAAATAGCGCTTGTACCGACAATTTAAATCCTCTTCTATTGCAACAAGACAAGCCTTACAACAAGACAAGCCTTATGTAGTCATGGCGATAAGCTAGCCATCAATTGTGCATGTCTTTGTTATCAATTGTAAAGTATTTGGTTTGAAAATATTTCCAAAGAAATCTGTTTTTCTTGTAAATAGAGCAGTAGGATTACATTTTGAACTTTTAACTTTTTGAACATTAATTTTAACTATAGCAATACCACCAACATGATCAAAAGTTGCATTTTTGGATGATACATAAAACGTAGTCATCCAGGGTCCTGTAATTAGTTTTCCAAATAAGGCAAGCACGCACATTTGTTTTATTGCAGCTGTATTATAAAATGCTTCTCGCAGAACCTTCTGTAAAGTTTTTCTTTTTATTGTTCCGATTTTCATAAAATTCATAAATTGACTATAGTATTTTATAAAAATAAAACAAGTATGGAACAGAATGTGAAGCCGGTTACCACGACACCTTGAAATGATACCTAGTGGATGTTCGTTGTTTTCTAAAAAATTTACAAATCCTTTTGGGTCCCCTTCACATCTTTAAACCTCATCTTATTCATATCTAAAACAATTTTGACTGCCATACAATCATATCCAAATAATTGACAAGTTTCAGTTTCCAGAGACTTTAATGCTGAACGACATGAAATAGCAATTGTATCAAGAGTGTGCAAATAGCAGTTTAACTAATTCAGATTTTTTGCCCAGATTGCACCGAGTTTTCTTATTGTAAGATGGTTAACCGAAACTCTATCGAACATTGTATTTGATATATTTAAGATAATCAAACAACGACACTCTTCAAAGGGTTGCAATGAAAGTTAGAATAAACTAAAGCAATATGATCAACTTAATTACATATATATGGTTTGCATAATCAACTGCTGTTCCACCTGGTAATTGGTCAATAGCAATAACCTGGCATTTATTTTTCGTTGTTAGGTGAATGCTATCGATATGAACGCCTTCTTGCGTTGTAGCATCAAACCCTAATGTAAGGTGATTATTAGTAACAGCCCATTCTGCTACTTGCAGGTCAGTAATATTGCCCAAGCTAACGAGCCATTTGCTCAACAGTTATACGGTGGGGAGTGTTAGAAAAAACAACACCTAAATATTGCCCAATTTTCTCAACAAGAAATGGTATGTTACTTGTTGGTACATTAGACAATAACATGCTGTAAATTATCATTCGCATTTGCAATGGATGAGTTTTATAATCTGACGTATTTGTATTAAGTATATTGCCCTCCTCCATCTGGGTCATATCATTTTCTAAGCTGGTAATAACCTTTTTATTTTTACTAATAGCAGCATTATGCTTGAGAGTTACTTTTCTTAACTTTTCTCTTTCTTTACTTTTCATTGCTTTTTAGTAGCAATAAGATTTTAAATTTGTCTACTGTAGTAATATGTTTGTAGTTTATTCTTTAAGTCTCTAACCTCTGCTCGAAAACTTTTGATAACGTCTTTTTTTCTTTTAACACTTTACCTTAAAACTTTTAATTTGTATGGCATAGTGTTTAACTTTGTTTTCACTTCAGCTATCTCGATTCGGTGTTTTGTGCAAATATTAACTAAATTTGGAGATAAATAAGTCAATCTACTTCTTAGTTTTTTTCTCTTAAGTGTCATATCCTCTCGTGAAGTATATCTATTTGACGCATTTTCACTAAAAGCTGAACTTAATTGTTCACTTTGAGTTGGAGATGAAACACTGCCTTGGTGAGGTGTTACAATTAAAGAACATGTTGTAATTAAACTACTGGTTGTAGACTGTAATGACTGTATTGTCGGTGTTGAAGCTGATAATAATACATTAGCAATATTAGAGCTTGCTGCAAAAGGCCAAAAAAAATTTCATAATAACTAATCCTAAAAAAATATTTTTCCCAAATTTTCGATTTATTTACTAAATTTTCAATTTGACTTTTTGATGTTATGATTCTAAAATATTGAGTGACTTGATTATAAGTTTTAGTTGCTGATTCCCTGCAACGAACATAGACAAGAAGAATGTGTCCATTCATACACTTACTGGTTTGAACAGGAAAGGAGAAGTTATCAACTAAATACTTTTTGGCTGCACCATAAAATACAATACTTTTTTTGGGACCCATGATAGCACGGAGGAAAATATTTATTAAGTATTGAAATCATAGTAAATATAAAATGATATTCCCAAAGTTTAAATACTTTAACCAAATGAACATTTTCATTTCTTAATTAAAGGCAGACATAAAAAATTTGGTTAAGTCTGCCTATAATTAAAAAACTTATTTTAACTGAACATAATAGTAAAAATAAAATTCAAATATACTACTTACACTACTATAAGCCATTGCAGAATTGTAATATTAGACAAAAAAATGTGAGTCAACAACAAAGTTTTCAATTTTTTTTTTAGTTTACACACATGTGTGTATATATATACAGTATATGTGTGTGTGTATACAATACAAATATATTTATATTTATACATATATATAAAATATAACAAATATATTTTATGTATATGAGAAATAACAATTAGAAATCTTTTTTAAAAAAAATTATCTCGTTATAATAACCTAATAATTTTATTAAACTATGTTGGTTAATATTTTGCAACCAAATTGTAAATTTCTTTTTATTTTATTAAGATGCGGCAATACACTATTAAAGTTTTCATTAGCAGTTAAATAAAAAAGAATATTAAAGTAAATTATTATCTACAGTTATAAACGTTAACAATGCCACCATTGCTTCTTCCACTTACGCTTCTGTCCCTTCCCCCTGCATAGTCGCTCGGTTTCCTTCCTCCTTGATATCTGTTTTCTTCTCTTCCACCTCTATATCTGTTTTCTTGCCTTTGCTCTTTATATACACTTTCTTCACTTTCTTTTCCTTTACTTCTGCGTCTTTCCCTGCTTTCCCTATACTTCCTTTTATCCCTTCTGTCTTCTAACTTTCTTCTGCTGACAGATCTTACCCTATTTTCATATTTATCTGTCCTTGCCCTTGGAACTGAATATGGTGTCAAGTTAGGCCATCTGAATAATGGCCTATCCTTCCCACCATATGCAACCCAGTTCACAAAGGACTTATTGGAATATGGTTCAAGATGTTGTGACCTGAAAACTTTATAGTCCTCATATGTAAGTTCTACAAGCAAAAACCAATAGAGAAATAATAGGAATTGTAAGAGTTAATTAAAAAAAAATATTAAATATAACATAATTCGTTTAAGAAGTCAAATACTACAACAAAATAACAAAAAATTAAAAAAAAATTACTGGTAGTTGACACTGGAGACGTCACTAAAGGTTATACAAAAAAGAATATTATCCAAATAAAACACATACAAATAGTATACATTTTATAATTTTTTTGATAAGTAATAATTAAATCCCAAGTAAAAAATTACATAGAACCTTACCAGTGCTAGCCAATGGAGACTTCACTAAAAAGTTATACATAGTGTTTTAAATATATAATACATCTACAAATGTTATGTAATTTATGATGTATTACCTTATCTTGAATCCAAACAATTAAACAAAATATTACTAGTAGTTGCGGATGGAGATGTCACTGAAGGTTAAACAAAAAATTATATTATAAATATAAGACACCTACAAATAACATGAAATTTATATTAACTTCAAAAAACTGAAACTAATAATCTTACTACTAGTAATGCTAATAGTATTGAATTTAGGTATTACATATAAAACATAAAATTTTGTAAAAAATTTTAATATATTATAATCTTACCAATGGTATTAGAAATATTTGAAACTTTAACAATGGTTGTTGATATGTTACTAGACATAGCTAAATATTATTAAAAATATGATTATAAACAAGAAAGATACATAAATAATTTGTTGGTAGTTTACTTTTAATACCTAAAAGTAAATTATGTAAAAATCATGTCCTGTTCAATTACTCACCTAAGCGCTGCACTAGATCACCTAAGAAAAGAAAACCAATAAATTTAATTTAACTTCACATTTCAACAAATTTTGATTATAAACTTTTGACATTCAAACAAACTTTGCTAAAAGGTTTTAAAGCATGAAACCGATATATATTTAACATCAAATAAAAATGTAAAAAAAAGCAAAATTAAACTAACCAACTGTTTTATCTATTCGATCTAAATTGATGAAATAAATAAAGTTACATAAAATGTTAACACAAAACAATTTAAAAAAATTAAAAATACATCTGTTAATATTAAATCACTCAAGCAACATCATCATCATATACATAGACTAATATTAGTACACAGAACCTTCTTCTTCTAATATTAGTACATAGAACCTAAATCAATATCTCATCTACTCGCCCACATTATTTATCACATTTTAACAATGGTTGTTAAAAATTATACTTAATTGGCCATTATCTAACAATTCATTGAATACAAATTGATGCCATTATTACCAAATTTGGTAGATGTGTTTTTATCTATATCTATATTATGTACGTGTGTGTGTGTGTGTGTTTGTGTATATATGTATATATATATATATATAAATATATATATATATATATATATAAATATATATATATATATATATATATATATATATATATATATATATATATATATATATATATATATATATATATATATATATATATACATAGTATAGATATAGCTATTGTATATGTAAAACGTCTCTATGAACTTAGCTTCATTTGAATTTCAACCGTCGACATCAGCTCTTTCAGATATGTTAGGAAAGTTCAGTAGCTTCCACATCTGCTGGAACTATTTTTTGTGCCAATAGTCAAGCTAAAACCTCGCCCTATGTAGCACGGCCACTTTCTAAAGCCAGACCACGCAGCCAGAGTAAACGCGGGAGAAAACAGGGAAAAACACGTATTTTGACCGATACACCAGAAAAACTGGCTATTGACTTCGCAGAACAAAAGAAAAAGAAAAAAGGACAATTAAAGGCTAAATTGGTTGCAGCCATATCATAAAATAAAACTGTAAGGACTTCATTTTCGAATTCAAATAAAAACATCGGTGATACTTTCTGTATTGTGTGTGGCGAGTCTTATTCAAGTAGTAGATCAAGGAAAACTTGGGTTTGACTGTAAATTATGGGCCCATGAAAAATTTACAGGTGGTACTCCTGCTTTTATTTGTGAAAATTGTTTAGAGTGATTAAAAAAAACATCTTTTTTTAGTTTGTTTACTTAATCTTTTGTATTTGTTTACTTAATCTTTTGTGTTTGTTTACCTGTTTACCTAATCTTTTGTGTTTGTTTACCTAATTTTTTGTGTTTGATTACTTAATTAGTTTTTTAAAGCTTCATTTTTCAAGTCTTATTAAATGTATCAACTTGCTCCATGGTGTGTATCAACTTGCTCTAGCATGGGGCAGGTTGATACACAAATCTTTACCTTTTTATGCTTCTTATGTTCTAATAAATAAAATTGTGGTACTAAAATATGCAGGATATTTAGTGTAACATATACAAGTTATTATTTCCACTCTAAATATAATATTTAGCTTTTAATGTCAGAAAATGTAAAAAGTGTATCAACGTGCCCCCCTCTCCCCTATATATATATAAGGAAATTATTTAGAATTTTTTTTTCTTTTTTAATTATTTTATTGTACACCCACACACACACACTCACTCACACACAAATATAAATATATATATATATAAATGTATATATATATATATATATATATATATATATATATATATATATATATATATATATACATATATATATATATATATATATATATATATATATATATATATATATATATATATATATATATACACGTATATATATATGTATATATATATATATATATATATATATATTTATACATATATATATATATATATGTATATATATATATATATATATATATATATATATATATATATATATATATATATATATATATATATATATATATATATATATATATATATATATATACATTTATATATATATATATATTTATATTTGTGTGTGAGTGAGTGTGTGTGTGTGGGTGTACAATAAAATAATTAAAAAAGAAAAAAAAATTCTAAATAATTTCCTTTAAAGTTTACTTGTTTATAGATGCTTCAAAAGTATATTTTGTTAAAAAATACAATCAAAAAAAAAATACAAATGATGTACAACCTTGTAAATATCAAAAACTGCTTTTTGTAACACTTATTTCTAATTTGCGCAAATATATCAGAGTCAAGTAGAGCAAATAGAAATAGGTTCTTCAGCATTCTTGACATCCATTAACCAATTTAGTTGACTAAGAGGCAAACTGACCCTCTGTACAATACAAGGTTCCCAACAACTTCTTAAATGTAAATTTTTTGATTGTATATTGTTTTTGAAAAATTACGTTAAATCTGGACCTATAACTTTGACTTTGACCGTCATGAAAAAAAATCTTGTTTTTTTTCTAAATGCAATCAAACTCCTCTATCAAACAACATAAAATAACTTATTCGCTCAAGATGGAGGTGTGATTTTTTTTACATTAATAGAAAATTTTGTAGGTTCTGATGGATCTTAATAGTTGAATAAATTTATTTTATTAACTTTTAATAATTACACAGACTCACAAACACACACACATATGCATATATAATATATACATGTAAGTTGTAAGTATAAATTGCTACCTGTTGCTTTGCTAAGCTTTGTTATTTTAGAAGTTGCGCATGGCTTCAATTTATTATAACTAATATCCTCTGAAAACGTTTTTTCTGCTTGAATTCGAATTATACTATTACCACGTAATAATTCCCTTTTTTCTTGAAGAAGTGTTTAAACTAATTTCCTTGATTTTGTTGAACATCTGCTCTTTATTTTCAGTATGCAGTAAACTCGGCGAAATAACGCGTGCAAATATCTGGTCAATGAGTTGTGATTGAATGATAATAAATGCAATACAGTTTATTCTTGGTAATTTTATTAGGGTTACTTCCGATTACTAAGCGACAAAGAAGGATATGTTGAAATTCCAAGTTATATATTCGAAAGATTGCTCTTGGTGACCTTTTTTGTGATGGTAAATATCCAGGTTTGACTAATTTTTATAATGTTTTCCAAAAATATTTTTACATTTGTTCTACAGATCTCTTTAAAGCAGGGATGCAAAGTCCTATCTATTTTTAGGTACTCCGGTACTCCGGACTCTGGGGTCAAAAAAGAGGGACTCCTTGGACTCCGGACTGCAGACTCCGAAATTTTTATTTATTTTTATTTTATCTTTGGATCTTTGCAAGCATCTCATAATTTCTGTGAAACGGTCAGTCGCATTAAATTATTTTGAAAAATCATCTAGGTTGGACGAGTTGTTCTTGAAAATTGAACTGTTCTGGAATAATTTTTAAAGCAGCTCGAAATTCTGTTTCCGTCGTACAAAGTTGGTTCTGTACATCTTTTTGTGAAAAATTCCTTTCTATCTCCTTTTGACACAATAAAAACAAATTAGGTCTCCGTTTTTTCACATGCGCTACATTTTCAGAATCTGAATTAAACACAAAACAGCAGAAGAGTTGGTTGATATTATTTTGCTCTTTTTTCAAATCGGACATTCATAGTTTTACTTTCCAGTTGAACTAGTTTGTATTTTATCTTCCAAAGGTCGTCAGCTGCAATCATCTAAAGAAATTTTGAGTATGCATAATATTTATATTCATTTCTATAGAATTTATGTAATATATATTTATGTAAATAAAGTGGTGGTAAATATTACAATTATAATAAACTATAATAATAAAAAAACCTTGTCTTTTTTTACATATCCAGATATTACTTTGACTTTACGTAAAAAATTTTGAAGTATTCTTTAGTTGAAAATCTAAAATGAATATCTTTTATCTTAAGATAAATACCTTTATCAAAGGGCCCTGCAAAACTGCAAATGCCAATTTGATTCAAGGTTCGATTTAAAAAAAATGATTCGAGTTTTTTGAATCACTATTTATTTTTGTGAGTGTTGTTGATTTTTCAAATATCCAACGCTAAGTTGCTATCAAAATGTTTTTGTTTTATTTCAGCCTGCGTAAAGAAATTATAATCGAAAGTAATTGAGACACTACTTCCAAACAACCGCTGAAAGTTCAATCCGGGCAAATTTTAATAAACTTTTTTTAAACTTTAAATAAATAAAATTTTTAAAAACTTTAAATAAAGTATAAAAAAAAAAAAGAAGAAGTTTAAACTTGGATTTTCTCATATTACTGATTCGATTCGATTTGCGAATCAAGACCCGCTTCGATTCGAGATTCGATTCAATACTAAAAATGCCGATTTGCAGGGCCCTACTTTATCAGTAACAGCAAGCTCTAATAAGTTAAGAACAGATTCGCATTTAAAGAGATTATCAGTTTTAACAACCAACTGCATTAGGGATCTATGCAATACCTTCCGGCCCTTGCCAAGAAAAGACAACATTGTTTGATATTTTTACAAACTTTCTGGCTATAAAAGGTGTGATATTGTAGAAATAAATGCTACAGCTGAAGATGAACTACAAGTAGTTCATCTTCAACTGTTTTTTTAACAACCAAACAGTTATTTGATGATGACATTTTAAAAGATAATCGGTTCTGCCGGAAATCTTTATTATATTTGGCCATATTTCTTTAATGTTGATGTTTACAAGTTTATTCAAACAAGTTTTTTCTCTTTTCAATTGATTCTCTCTGAAAACCTTCCAGCTCGCGTTAGGACCATCCGTAGGTAGTTGTACTTGTTTAGATAAATCCAAACGAGATAAACCACTATTTATTAAGTCTGATATTGAGTCTCAATATCAGACTTTAACTTTGTTACTAAGCTTGTTAATCTCTTATTGTTAATCTCTCAAAATCTCACTATTAAATTAATCCCAGATTCTTGAATGACTTTGTTTAAACTTTCATCATAACAAACAGTTAGCCACTCTGATGCATAGACTTGTACTTTGAAAAACTCCTTTTAGTAAGGTGCAACTCCATAACTATCAATATATTTTAATTTATCTTTGCCAAGTTAAAATCTAAATTTCTTTATTTTTCCTGACTCAGTAAAAAAAGACACTTTTGCCTACTGACTCTACCTGATGGTATAAGTCCTGATTATCATTTCATTTTTAAAATGGTTATAACAGAACACTAATTTAGCTCAGCAAGAGTAACCACTAGTTAGGGTTTAGTAATTGAAATGAAAACTACATGATTATTGCTGTTATATAAACTGCATGTTGATTATTGCTAAACCCACAGTGCTATTGGGATATTTTCGTACACATTTTAACCATTTCTGGCGATAAGATCGAATCTCAAGGTCTCACGGTTAATCCAAAATTCTTAGGATAAATTTTAAAGATTTTCAAAAGAACTTTTTTTCAAATTTACGCTCGCTAAAAACAATTTAAATTCCGAAAAAGGTTGCCGTTACATCAAGAACTAATGAAAATTAAGAGTAGAAGATGGATCTAAAACCTGCACCAACATATAGCATTAAACACGAGTTTGTTTATATTATAAATCAAATCCGAATTTTTAAAAATGGCGAAAAAGCAAAAACATTAGAGCAAACCGTTTAGGACAATGATTTTAATAAAAATGCTTTTGAAGAGGCTAGGGTATCTGATAAGCATTTTGATTAAATGTTTACTGATTAGTAAATTCAATACTTATTCTTCAATAATAAAGACAATATCAGCTAATTTTGGTAGCAATTTGAAAGATACAAAAGTATCTGGAATAATCATGAAAAGAGGTACCATTAAATGTCGATACTGTAGTGAAACAAGGGTGCACCTCCTAAATCATCAAAAAGCTTTTCAAACGCCTTAGGAATTACAATTCTCACAGTAAAGCTGATTTGGAAAGGTTGTTTATCATTGTAAAAAAAAGTTAATAAAATAAGGAAACCACCTAAAAAGCTGTTGAAAATCTCATAAAAAGCAACATAAACTTGCATTTATAAAAATAATGAATAAAAATGAGTTATTTATTCATCAAATACAACTCATCATACTTTTATAATTTTTCATTTTTGAAAAAAAGTACTCTTTTAATTTTTTTAACCTCTATCCAGGTTTTTTTCAACAAACGAATTTTAAGGTTTGAAAAAATGAAGGTTGGAAGGTCTGATGTTAACAAAACATGTTTGTAAAATTAAAAATAAAAATTGAGTCAGAAAACCATAGCTATTCAAAGGCGTTTAAAATTTATTACGCATAATACAGGATTTTAAACCTCTTTAAAAACCATTGAGAAGGTAAACGTTTATTTTAAATAGTGCTAATCTGTAGAAGTTACTGGTATGCCTGTCACCACGATTTAAAAGTTTTTATTTATTTTATTTATAAATTATTTTATTTTTATATCAAACTTCTTATATCAAACTAATACTAAGACGGAGTTTAGTATAACAAAAAACAAACTTGTACAACACATCCAGCGTAGCTGAAATATAGTATTAAAAACATTGTTAAACAATTAATGATAATCGTTTCCTATATGAGCTGGTGATAAACTTATTGAACCTATTAGCACGTTTAAGCATTTCCTTGCTTCATATTTGCAATATCGATGGAGTCTAACTGCTTTCTTTATGAGTCATTATAACATACTTATTGATTTCTTTACAAATATGTGTACATGTTAGGGGTGTACCGGATTAGAAATTTTGAATTCCGGCTGGAACCGCATTAGCCGGAAATGTTATTGAAAATTCCTGCCGGAATTCCGACCGAAACGAGAATTATACTTGTGTAATTTTTTACCCTCAAGATTGAAAGTGAAAGCCTGCACCTCAGCAACGTGGCTACGTAATATATATTTAAAACCTATAATATATATATAATCCAATGATATATTATATAAACTAGATGTCTAACTTGCAGGATTTTATTGGACGAAAAATGAAGCCTCTTTTTTTGTTTATAAATATAGTCCGCCATTTGTAAAAAAGAACAAAAGCTGAAGCCGATGTGTGGAATAAAAGTTAAAAACGCAAGTCAAAAGTTCTCAATAAATTAAAGATAATTCAAAAACACGTTTTAATAATTATATAATATTTATAAAGTTTTTTTATGAGCCTATGTTTATTAAAAATTATTATAATTCGTAAAATGCTGCAAAAGCGTCTGTCGTTTCACTTTTCTATTCAAAACTTTAATTGTTTTCTAATCGAAAATAAATTTGGAAACCATAAATTATTATTTTGCAAGTATTCTAATTTTCTCTTAACACTTTTACATAAATATTATTTATATTTAAAATATATTTACTTCATTTACGGAATGAAAAGTTAAATAATATTTGTTTACAAATTTAATCCGCCATTTTTAAAATAGGCAATAGCCGCTTCTCTTTTCGGTTTGAAGTTAGACATCTAGTTTATATATTATATCATTGATATAACCTATTTCATTAACTTGGTTCTTGTTTCATTTAAGTAGATTATGTTATTTTTATTTGTTTCTTATAATTTTATTTGTTGAAAGATTTAATCTGCATAATATTTATATTTAAAATTATTTCTATGTTTTCTATTTTTCCATTTAGGTTAAAATTGAAATATTTTCTATATTACGCATCCTATACTTTTTAATTGTTTAAAATTTAAGTAACATTTATAATGAGACTATTCTCAGAGGTAGGTAACATTTTTAATGAAAAAAGAGCTAGTTTGTTGCCCAAATCAGGATAGCAACTCTTTTTGCACCAAATTATATCGACCGGAACGAAATTCCGGTACATCCCTAATGTATATAGTTCCTGACTCTAGAAATGTAAAAGGGTTTGATATACTCCTTACGGACGGGTTTGATATACTCCTTTAAATTTTGAAAAACTTAAACGTTGGAAAAATGGAAAAAAAACAAAAACCACTATAAAAATAATTTAGTATATTTAAAAGAATGCACTTATCCAGCTGGTTTTTGAATTGATAAAAAACGAAACCTGAGAAATCTGTCAAAAAGTTATTGTGTGCTAGTTACTGTTAATAAAAAATCAAGCAATTATTTTATTGAAATAGAAAGTATGTACGTTAAATAAAAGTATTTTGCTTATAAATTAATGCAATAGCATACATTTCTTACTTTATTATTGTAGTAGAGTTGTGAAACTACTACCATCTGTATTGGGAAGTTAACAAAAAAGTTTAGAAAAGAAATAAAGACAATTATTTCCATAGATAAAATAATGTGTTCGATATCAAACTTCGGGTCAGTTGCTTTCAATTTTCGAACCTTTGCATTCCATAATGGTAACTTCATAAAGTATTTTTAAACATCTTTCCAGAAACACGTATGTTGAATTTAGTGTATTATACGAATGTATACACGTCATGTTTACTTTCTTATGTTGCATTATGTTGAAATATCCTGTTTTGATGACATGAGTATGGGAAATTATTGGTATAAACTTTGCTGAACCATTTACAGAAACATCAATGGCTAACAAAACTTCATGAGCTGTACCAATTTATTTTCTAAATGGCTTAATAATAAATAAAATTAGTGACATTTTTTGGATTTCCATCCATTATTCTTATTGACTATGGAACTAAGTTTTGCAATGAGGTATTTATTAGATATATTTATTTAAAAAATTTTTAAATAAGTATTTAGAACAAAGCGGTTTCTAGATAAACATTCATCTTCTGCAAAGTATTTGTCTTCTGTAAATAATAATGATACAATGTGGTCCTTTTTTTTGTATAATGCAGACTTGGAGAAACAAATAATTTATTGGAGTTGGGGTGAAAACTATTAGTGTTGGTCATACCCTTTGAGGGTGAGTCAGAATAAAACCTTTATTTTTTGCTTTGGTTTACTTGTGTCTTGATTTTCCTTGCAATGTATAATAAGGGTGATTTTTAAATAATTTAAGGGGGAGAGGTGTTTTGAATATTTGCTATTAAAATAGCAAATATTCAAAATACCTTTGATTAAAATAACCAGGATGGCGGTAGAGAATGCCTCAACCGCTATCCTGGTTGCTACAGACCAGTAGTGATAAAATATTTTGTGTAATACCAAATTTTTAATAGAAAAAGTTCAAAATAATTTAGTTTTCTTTTTTCCATTAATTAATTAGTTAAACGATGACGTATATAAGATCTTGGGTATAGAACAACGAAAAACTGCTATTAATCACCCAGAAACACATGGGCATGATGAAAGTACAAATAAAAGCATAAAAGGGTATTAAAAAGTATAAAAGGCATTATTTTGTTATTGTTTTAAGTCACAAAAAAATCATGAAAAATATATTGTTACTTTCAAAAAACGTTTATTAAAAATTTCATGAAACTTGTTGACGAAAACCATTAAAACTGGGATGATTAAATACAGTGCTGACCAATATATTAGGAATTTAGAAGGATTTGATCAGATCTAACGTATTCAGTCTTACTTTGGCTATATAATTACATTCTAATTTTTGTTTATTACATAAGTTGCTGTCATAATACTTATTTTATTTTTATGTTGCTAAAATATGATTTTATTTTGTATTTTGTATAAAATTTGCTTTAAGTTCTTAAGGCACTTGATTGCGGTATTTGGCGATATCTGGTCATTAATTTTGGCGTCTTTTGTAGCTTAACTGTAATTTTACTTGTATTATAAAAAATATTACTTTGCTGTTATTGAAACAAGCTTCAAGTGGTAAGAGAGACACTATTTGACAGAAATGGGTAAGAAACATGACATCACCGTGCAAAAAAAAAGTAAAATGAAACTGTTATTAAAAAATACTGCTCTTCTGATTTCCGAAATAGCTCGCAAGTTAGAAGTCTCGCGTCAGACTGTTGGAAGAATCAGAAATAAGCTGTCCAAAGGCTAAGATGTCATAGCTACCAAAAGAGAAAATTGTAAAAGGGCTTCCAAGACTACCCCTAGGAATGATCGCGTACTTCTGAACTTGTGCCAAAAAGGACATAAGAAATCTTCCGTAGAGTTAGCACAGGAATGGAATGGCATAATAGGACTTACAGTAAGCTCAAGAACTGCTCGAAGACGTTTGTTGATTTTCGGCTACAAGGCATACAAACCCACGAAGAAACCAAGCTGATGGTTGCAATGAAGGAGAAGAGGCTGACGCCGATTGGATCGATGACGATTGGTCGAAGGTAAGCAGTTTACATAATCTTTTGAAAATATTTAAAGTCAGAAGCATATACCCAGTGAAAAATAAAACCGCGTCCCACATGGGTTACGCGTGGGTTCCGTGTGGGATTGATGGGATTTATGTGGGACGGATTTTCCCATGTGGTATCCGTATGGAAATTTGTCACCTTAAACCCATGTGGGTAATCCCACATGGGTTACATGTGGGAACCATATGGTATTTACACACATGGGAAATCCCACGTGGGTTTCCTGTGGGATTTGCATGGGAATTAATTTAAAAGCTGGAAACTAAATAAAAAATTTTTAAATCGACATTGCATTGCGTTACGTTTATATTGTGTGAAAATATTTTATATTAAAAGAGAATGGCAAGCAAGTATGTAAGTACCACGAATAACTTTTATCTTTCTTTATAGAAATAAGATTAAGATTTGTGCAAATAGACGTATTATTAGGATAATATAATAGTTATTTGAATATAGATCTTGAGTAAATTATTTGCAAACAATTAACTGATGCAAGTTGAAATGTTGTCAAAAACCAATCTTGCATGCATAGGACACTGCAGTGTCCCACAAAGAAATGCAGGTTTGAAAGTCAAAGAATTCACAATTTTCTTTATTAAAAAAAGAAAAAAATAGGATGGAAATGGGTTTCTGTAACTTTTTTTAATAAAAAAAGTTACAGAAACCCATCTCCAGTTTTGGAGCATAAAAAAAGTTTTGGAGCATAAAAATTTTATGCTCCAAAACTTTTAACTTTAGATATAATAAGGTCCTTAAGACTTGAGGGACTTACGAACTACATTGAGGAACAAAAACAGGATATTTACAGAAACTTTTCAATTTTTAATCTGGAGTACCACAGTGTTATTGTGAATAAAGCCTCTGGGTCCAGTTTTCAAAGTAATATGATCTAAGTAATGTTTAAATAAAATAAAATGCTTTAAAATGCATATAGTTATACATATAACTCCTGATAGTTAACTATATGTATAACTAGTTATACATATAATTTGTTATAAAAACTTATTTTTTAAGGTTGTGCTTGAACAAATTAGTACCAATTAATTCAAATTCAAGATTTAGTTAAAGTTCAAGTTAATGTTCTTATTTATTCATTGTTTTTGTTAATTTTATATTTATTTGTTCAAATTTATCAGTTAGTACTATATTTTACTACAGTAAAAATGTTTATCATTGTTGAACGTGATTTTATTAGTAACTTTTGACAACACCCTTTATATTTTAAATAATGACAGCTTTACTTTTCTATTGATGTTAAATTTATTACGTTTCAATAACTCAGATTGAATCTTAACTGAATTATTGTAAGCTTTGTAGGGGTTTGTTGTATATCAAATGGTGTTGTAAATAAAGTAAAAAAAAAATATATATATATATATACATATATATATATATATATATAATATATATATATATAACATTAAAACAATAAAATTGATACAAAATTTCACTTTAAAATGAATACCATTAACATTGTGATGATAAAAGCATTAGGAAACTAGTATTTATGTATTATTATTATACTATAAATAAATTGTTTTTTAATTCATTTTATAAAATGGAGACTGACAACTGATAATTAATGGAAAAAAATACAAATCATAAAAATCATGTAAACTTCATTTATTATTACTAAATACTATATTAATGTTAGTTTATAAAATGGAGACTGACAACTGATTTATAAATTGTCTGATTTATAAAATGGAGACTGACAACATTTTATAAAATGGAGACTGACAACTGATAATTAATGGAAAAAAATACAAATCATAAAAATCATGTAAACTTCATTTATTATTACTAAATACTATATTAATGTTAGTCTACAAAGTTAAAATCAATTTAGAGCATTGTTATTAGTTCTTTTGCGATTCGCACTTCCACTTCTGTCTCTCAAATTTATAAAATAGGTGGTCAAAGCTTGCTCAATAGGTAGGTTCTCAGCATAACAATGCTTTTTTCTTACACTTTCTAAAGAGAAATATGGCAAATTGATTACTTATTTTACCTAAATTGTAGGGTCATCTATGCATAATGATGTCAGATGATGACCCGGTTTATTGAACAACTTCACCCTTTATCAAACTCATACAATTTTTTGCCATCTCCAATTGAAAATGATGTCAGTTTTTGTTATCGTATTATGATGGTGTATCTGAATTGTTAATATAATATAAAAAATGCATATACCATCAATTTTTTTCTGGTTCAATTATACATTTATTCTCAACAGTACTAAAAGTAAAAAAAAAAAACATAAATTGTTCTTTCAGATAAGCTAATTTCTGAATTTAAATTGTTTTTCCTATGATCCTCTACAGTTTTAAGCAACAAAAGCAAGAAGTTTTTAGACCACATTGTTGGTGTAAATATCTCTAAAACCTGCTCATAGCTAGCATAAATTGTTTTACTTTTTTTTAAAATAAAATATTTTACTTTTTTTTTTAATTCATTTTTTTAATTGACATTATTTTGGTCTCAACATCCCCTCCCCATTGTCAATTATTGTTAAACTCACACTGCCCCTCTATCTACTGGCATCATTTATGGATGATCCCATAGCCTAAATACTATATATATATATATATATATATATATATATATATATATATATATATATATATATATATATATATATATATATATATATATATATATATATATATACATACATATATATATATATATTTTATATATATATATGTATGTATATATATATATATATATATATATTATATATATATGTATGTATATATATATATATATATATATATATATTATATATATATATATATATATATATATATATTATTTTTACTTTATTTACAACACCATTTGATATACAACAAACCCTTACAATGCTTACAATAATTCAGTTAAGATTCAATCTGAGTTATTGAAACGTAATAAATTTAACATCAATAGAAAAGTAAAGCTGTCATCATTTAAAATGTAAAGGGTGTTGTCAAAATATGTTGATAGTAAAATTAAGTTACTAATAAAATCACGTTCAACAATGATAAATATTCTTACTGTAGTAAGAATTAGTACTAGTTAACAAATTTGAACAAATAAATATAAAATAGTGAAAAAACAATGACCAAATAACTTGAACTTGAACTAAATCTTGAATTTGAATTAATTGGTTGTAATTTGTTCAAGCATAACCTTAAAAAATAAGTTTATATAATAAATTTTATGTATAACTAGTTATACATATAGTTAACTATCAGGAGTTATATATATAACTGCATGCATTTTGAATCATTTTATTTAATTTATATATTACTTTAGATCATATTACTTTGAATACTGGACCCAGAGACTTTATTCCCAATTACACTGTGGTACTCCAGATTAAAAATTTAAAAGTTTCTGTAAATATCCTATTTTTGTTCCTCAATGTACTTCGTAAGTCCCTTAAGTT
>NC_088924.1:20057500-20167500 GCF_038396675.1 Hydra vulgaris | reverse complement strand
CAAAGTTTTACTTCTTGGTATAAGAGGGATGAGAAGGAAAGGAACAGCTTTTAAGCCACGGTTTAAAGCACCTTATGAAGTAAGTTATATCCCAAAAAATGAAAATTAAAAACTGAGTTGCGGTAAAGTCATTAAATAAGAAACCCACAAAAGAGCCCCTATCAAGAAATTTATCAAAGGCACTTGTGACAAAGGTATGCATACTACACTTAAGCTTTCCGAAAACTACTTGCACTTTTTAATTCCAAAAAGAAAGTAGTTTTATAAAAATAATTGTTATACAGCAAACTATTTAAAAGACCTATGAACCCTCTACTTTAGATACAATTATAACAAAAAACAAAGTAGCAATTGAAATAACACATTCATTGGTGGAATGCGTGAACGGTATTAAACGTAAATAGTATTTTGTAATAGAATAAAAGATTTCCTTTAATATTCTTAATTTATGGTCTATTAAAATAATTTTTTTCGTATTTTAATTTATAGCCTGGTAAACATATTTTTTTTTTCATATTTTATTATATGGTTAAAACATATATCTTTTTAATAGTTTATTTTCAAGAGGAGGCAGATAAGGCAGAGAAGCCAATAAAAAGTTTTTAAGTTGAAGATAGTTAAGGTATATATTAAAAAATTATCTTTTTATTTATAAGTGTTAGTGTTTTATCTTAATGTATAGTTTATTTTCTAGAGAAGACAGTTAAGTCAGAGAAGCTAATAAAAAGTTTTGCAGTTGAAGATAATAAAGATACGTATTGAAAAATTACCTTTTCACTTATAAATGCTAGCGTTTTATGTTAATGTATGGTTTATGTTCTAGAGAGAACATAAGAGAGAACGGGAATAATACATCTCCGTATTGTAAAACCTGTAAAAACCATTATGGGTATATATCTAGATTTAGGTGGCTGCACGGTATATGATTATTCGCTACAAGATACTTTAAACGAATGTCTCAGTGACAAAGTTTTATTTATCTCAAACTATAAGTTAAGAGTAAAGAAAAGGTATGATTAAATGATGTACTTCATAGTTAAATTTTTGTACAAAACAAACCATTAAAAAAATTTGTCTTTAACTCTATTTATTGATGCTTTGAAGAAGCAAATCAAAGCAAGCTGGGCTATTCTCACTGGATGAATTGCCAATTGAAACTGATTTAATACGAAGGCGACATTTGGTATTCACAAACTTTAAGCTAAAAAAAAAGAACTAATGATAGCTATTAATTTAATTATAGAGTTTACACATTCATATATATATATATATATATATATATATATATATTATATATATATATATATATATATATATATATATATATCAATTTCTGTAACTTCAGGGGTTCCTCAAGGTTTAATCCTTGGCCCTATACTCTTTTTTATTTACATTAACGATCTTCCAGATATTCTCACATCTAAGCTGGCATTGTTCGCTAATGATGATACTACCATTTATTTTTGTCATGATAAGAAGCCAACCCTTTCTGATTGCTTGGAGGGGGCATTTGAGCTTGAAAAGGATCTCACTTTTGCTACAGCATGGGGCTTACAGTGACGGGTGAACTTTAATTTAGATAAAAATCGTTATCACAATAATTTAGTTCTTCCTATATTTACGAACGGTAATGTACTCGATGAGTCATCTACCCTTCATCTTCTCGGATTACCTTTTACTTCCGATCTTTCTTGGAAACCGTTTATCAAATCCATTTCAAAATTAGCATCCGCTATCTCTTTATCGAGCTTAACACTTTCTTACTCCGGATTCTATTCTCTATTTCTCCGTCATTCGTTCTCTTCCTTTACAATCTTCATCTTTTCTGTTTTAGTAACTTCCAACTCTAATAGTGGTTACTTGCAGCTTTGTTGGAAGCGAAGATGTTAAATAAAAAAAAATTAAAAAAAAAAGAAAAGAGGTGAGTCTTAAATTTCCAACTCCTAACTATTATATTCTTAAAATATTCATAAAAATTTTTTTGGCCTAATGTTGCGCTGTAAATAGCGCCTGGATTAAAAGCTAAATAAAGTTAAAATTTTATAAATAAGCTTCATTACGTTTTTCACTGGTTTAATATTTCATAATAGCTTAATTCAGATGCCAAATAATATATACTGTCTGTGTAAAATATACTTCTGTAAATTTCAAAATTTTGCTAAAAAGTTTAACAACTTTATATTTAAAATAGATTTACAATAAAATATATAATAAGCAACATTGGCTGTATAGCTTTTAAAATTTTAAAATATCACAATCATAAACAACAAGCTATCGCGTATATACATTTTGTGAATAAATTAAAGTTTTAAATTTAATTTAGAATTAAATAACTAAATAATTTGTTTAATAGTTCAGAATTTTTACGGAATTTTTATGGATAAATCGGATTTATTAAAACATTAACTATCATTTCGAGTGTACGCCTACTGGCGATTGATATGTTTAAGTTTGTTTAATAGTTCAGAATTTTTAGGCGAAAAAAAAACGATATTACTTATTTTCAACAATACACATAATATTTTTTATACTTATAATATTCATATAATGATTTGTAAGATATTTGTATAAATTCAAAGGTTTTGTTAAGATTTTTATAATAACTGGTGTTTTTCATGATTCAAGCATTATATTCTTTATATTAGGCGATCTCTTCACTTGATTTCATTCTTTCCAGTTTCGATCGCAGAATTCTAGGTCTGGAAATCTTCCGTTTGGCAAAGTATGTATTAGTTTTACTTCGTTCATTAAATAATCTAAATTAATTTGATAAATTTATTAAATAATCTAAACTAATTTAATAAATTTATTAAACAATCTAAGATAATTTAATAAATTTATTAATCTAAAATAATTTAATAAATTTATTTAATAATCTAAACTAATTTAATAAATTTATTAAATAATTTGAGACAAAAAAAAAAATAGTTCTTTTTCTTTTTTAATAAACTCCATTTTTTATGCCGTCAAATCTTACATATATATATATATTTATATAATGTTGTTATCATTTTTAAAATTTTGAACCTGATACACTTATGAAAATCTTTTTAAATAATACTTGGAACTCGATATATGTTTAAGTGTCTTGGGGGAAAATATTTATTTAAAAACTTTAAATAAATATTTTCAGGAGTTTAAGTTCACTGTTCTCGAAATTGACCACCAGGTTAAAACACTCCCCACTCCCAATTTGTTTGCATTATATCAATCATATCTATTAGTAAACACAACTTATGTTGCCAAAAAAATCTGAACTAAGTGCTAAGTATGTAAAATTTAAAAATTAAAACATATAATTTTACAGCTTTTTTTTTACTATATTTTAAATATAGTCAGCCATTATGGCATTCAAAATAAATTATTTACGGCTTCTTTCCAGATATAATTATTATTTTCCAACATGGCGACAGAATTTAAAATGTGTACTTGTACAGTTTGCTTGAAAAATAAAGGTATCAGATCAAAATATCTAACGCTTAGTATCTAACACCCTCAGTATGCAAAAATATTTAAGAATACATTTGGCCAAACTTTGATATTGATCTTGATGTTTGTCCTTCAAAGGTACTTTTACATGAGTTAATTATTACTTATATATATGTATATATATATATATATATATATATATATATATATATATATATATATATATATATATATACATATATATATAATATATACATATATACATATTATATATATATATTATATATATATATATATATATATAATATATATTATATTATATATATATATATTATATTATATATATGATATATATTATATATTATATATTATATATTATATATTATTATATATATATATATATATATATATATATATATATATATATATATATATATATATATATATATATGGGCAATTCCACGCAAGTGACGGTCGTAACATTTGACGCTTTTTTAGCCATTAAAAATGAACCAAGAATGATATGTACATGAAAATTTCCAGAAATGTTAAATACTATTATATAATTTAGTATGCAAAAGTTAAATTATTCAAGTGTTCAATTTATTTGAAAAATCAACTCAACGTAGCGTGACGGTCGTAACGCTTACTTTTTGACAAATCTAAACAAATAAACTTTGTCAATCTTTATGCAGCCATCTACACAGTGAGAAAAAAAATCCTTTGCTGTGTTCTTTAATTACACATTGAACTTACTATATGGTAAGTTTCATAGTTTTCGCTTGAAGTTTTCCATGAATTTTATTAAGTTTTATGTCGTGACGGTCGTAACTGTGACGGTCGTAACGAAAAAGCCAAAAATGAAAAACAACAAATAACGCAATGAATGAAATAAAAAAAGATAAATGACTATAAAAACCAATTGAATTATGTTAAAAAATATGAACTTTATAACATTATCAAGGTTATCCATGGTGATTCTTCAATACTGGGATCGTTTTATTTGGAGTAGGCAACAAACGCTTAATGCTATTTATGCTCCCTGTTTTTTTTGTTTTATTAACTCTATTTAGTACAGCTCAATATCTAGGAGTATGTACTTTCATACGCCTCGCAAATGTTTTGCGGAGCCGGGAATCCAATATAGGAAAAAAATATCTGAGACAAGTAAATTTTTTTTACTAATATATAAATTTTAAAATAGTTCCGCAACCCCATTACAAAATATTAGAGAATTTTGAAACCAAAAACTTTCCATTTTTTACTTGCCAGAAATGCATTTTGGTAATATTTGTAACGGCTTTCGCTTCTTCTATTTTATCAGCTATTAATGATAATGCTGTTTATGATATATGCTCCGTTGTATATTTTAAAATAACCAGCGAAATGTTGTAAATAAAAAAACAACCGCGAAATCGATTAAACCAAAAAGTTGCAGGGCAAACTATAAACAACGTTTAATCTAAAAAAAATTGCCTTTTTGTTAAAAGTTTTTATTTCTAAAAAAAAAATTCATTACATCAATTTGTTGAAAATAGTTACTTATGGTTTCAAAAAAAACTTTAACAAGTTTAGTAATAAAATGAATAAACAAACTGCAAATTAAACAATAAACAAAGTTGATTAATATTATAACTTGGTTTAAATGACGTAAATCGTTTGAAATGGATTATATCGTTCGCGCTTGAACTTTTTTTTTTTAAGTCAAGAAGCCGTTACGGAAAAGCAAACGTATCGTGATGGTCGTAACGTACTTAGTAACATGTTGAAAGGGTGATTTAAAGCACTTTAATGTTTTTTTTTGAAACGATGATAAAATATGTATAAGTATCTTTACTTTTACCATGGATGTAGTTTTAAAAAGTTCGATACGAAGGATAGAAAAAGCTTTTCGACTTTTTTTTGTGACGGTCGTAACGTCTTGTTTTCATTAATATGTTCTTCTTATAGACCTAGTTAGAGTTCGTTTTTATAAAAAATATTATGCATAATGTTTGATTTTGCCTTTTAGTCAAACTTAGAAGTAATAGTTATTTAAAAAAACAGCACTGAAACTTTTTTCAACGCTTCACAACATGACTATATATAAACGTCAAAAAATGCTCATATAACCCTTACAAGTTTAGGAGTATGTTATAGTATGATAAAATTATTTTTTTAATAATTTTATTTCTTAAATTTATTGTTAATTATTTGGAAATTAATTTTTATAAAGTTATTATATGTCGCCGAGAATTTTTTTTTTTTTTTTCCTCTTTTACGTGGAATTGCCCATATATATATATATATATATATATATATATATATATATATATATATATATATATATATATATATATATATATATATATATATATATATATATACAACTGAGATACATGTTGATACAGAGCCAAATACAACTGTTTTAAATACAATTGAGAAAATCTGTAGCCTTTGCTATTTAAAACTTGGTATGAATAACAAATATTACGGTTTTATAATTTTAATAAATTTTATTGAAATGTAATTTTCCTTTATTTTTTATCAATCAAATCTGTTATATAAAAAAGTTTATAATGTAGAAATAATCCACAACTATTTAGATTCTTTTTACAAGTGCAAATATTTTGCACTTGTAGATACTGTTAACTTGTTTGTTCAAATAAATTTTTAAAAATTTATATTGTTTTTAATAACTTTAAAACTCTATGTTGTTTGATAAATTTTAAAATCAAACTGTAAAGTTTGATTCAATAGTTTTATTGTTTTATTTCTTATTCAACTTTTAGTTATTTTAAAATACTTGTTAAATTATCACTGTTAATTTTAGGCAGTTTCTCATACTTGTTGCAAAAGTAACGCTGTAAGCAATATCATAGATATCAGTGAGTCACTTGGAGAGGAAAATGCAGAACAAATAGTGTCTGGATTGTTAAAATGCATAATGGAACGCGAAAACATTGTAAGCGGAGAGCAGTTTATGTTGTCTACGGGTGGAAATCTTCTTTTGGTTACAGTTGGAGTTGATAAAATTAACTCAAAAAGAAAGAAAGTAAACCAGATATCATTCCAAACTATTATGGAGCTATCAAATGAATTAGAACTTTCTAAAAACAAAACAAAAAAATTATGTTCTACTTTACAGAGGAACGTAACTGGTGTTGTAGAATCAAGTATTAATATTAAAATGACTGAATTAGAGGAAACTCTTGATTCTTTATATGAATGCAAAACAGAGGAACTGGTTGACGGAGATCAGACAGTTTTTAGAGATAAAGTTTATGTAAAAAATACAACAGAATTTATTAAATTTATAACAGAAAAAAGAGGTATCGATAATCTTAATGCAATGGTAAGAATTTCTATAGATGGTGGTCAAAACTTTTTAAAAGTTATCATCAATGTTTTTGATCCAAAAAATCACTATTCTTTATCTGAAATATATGAAGATTCTGGCGTAAAACGTTGTTATATTCTTGCCATTGTGGAGTTGGTTTCAGAGGATAATAGCAATCTCCAAAAATATTGGCTCCTCTAAAACTTGAAGAAGTAAATTTTAGTCTCGCATTTGATTTAAAGTGTGCAAACAGTATTTTTGGACTATCAGGTCACTCTGGTAAATATGCCTGTTTGTATTGTGAAGAAGAATGCTCGCTAGAAACAGGAAAACTTTAGGCTCCATAAACCTGTGTTATGATCAATATGTATGTGATGGGAAAAAAAGATTAAAAATGCAGGAATACAAAAATGTTATCAATCTTCGTTTAATTTACTTTTAAGAAGAACAAGCAACTCTTCTTGAACACATTGTTCCTCCACCTGAGCTCCACATTTTGATGGGAGTTGTAGATAAATTTTGTACTTTACTTTTGTGTGTTTGGCCACCTTTTGAAAATTAGTTGAAAACACATTACATACTAATGAGAGGGTATCATGGTGTAGGTTTAGATAGAAACAATGCAAATAGATTTATGCCCTTGTTAGATGTTTTAGAGAGAGATGTCACCCTTGCTGCAGCAATTAACATTTTACCGATAGTTAATTGTTTGTGTAAATTTTTTATAATAAAATCAGCAGTGTTTGGTTTGGAACTGGGTAAAATTAAAGACTTCAAAAGTTCATTTTTTAATCTTCAACTGTATACCAAAAATATTTTTGACTACAATTTAACAGTTTCATGGAAAATTCATATTTTAGTGTGTCACATTCTCCCTTTTGTAGAACACAATAATACTAGCTTAGGTAACTATGCAGAACAATGTGGTGAATCTGTTCATAACAAATTTAAAAAAACTTGGTTGAATTATAAAAGAACTATTGGACACAAAAATTATGCAGAAAAGCTAAAATCTGCTGTAGTGCATTTCAATTAAAACAAACAATAGTGAAAATACCATATGTGTTATAAATATATTTATTATATGTTTTTTTTTAAACATAATAGATAAATATTATTGTGTTATTTTGACAACCATAATGGCTGACTTTATTTTAACTTTAAAAGAAAAAAATGATGTTTTAATTTTTAAATTATACATATTTAGCACTTAGTTCAGATTTTTTTGGCAACATAAATTGTGTTTACTATTGCATATGATTGATAAAATGCAAAAAAATTGGGAGTAGAGAGAGTTTCAACCTGGTGGTTAATTTGGAGAACAATGGGTCCACTTAGATATTTAAACACCCGAAATTTATATATACATATATATATATATATATATATATATATATATATATATATATATATATATATATATATATATATATATATATATATTGTTGTTTTGATTATGTAATAATAATCAATTTTTTCGATTTGAGAGTGATCAATATAAAGTGAAATAATCACAAAATAGATCAATAAATAAATAAAAGAGTAAGATGAAAAAAAACAACTTTTTTACGGTACTTAAAGTTTCATGCCGTTTGCGGCACTCATCAGCCATATATTTTTTTTAAATATATGGCTGATGAGTGCCGCAAACGGCATGAAACTTTAAGTACCGTAAAAAAGTTGTTTTTTTTCATCTTACTCTTTTATTTATTTATTTATATATATATATATATATATATATATATATATATATATATATATATATATATATATATATATATATATATATATATATATATATAAAAGTAGCAAAAGTGCTCATATTACCAAGACCACTTGGTAATAAGAGCAATTTAAATTAGCTCAAAAAAATAACATTAAGTTAAAATACCAACCTGACAACTAGAACTAATTTTTGGAATATAATGATTCATTATTAACAAAACTTATCATTAAAAGATCAAGTTTTAAGCCACTTTTTGTTGAAACAATACTACTGTGTTTTCCGCAAAAAAAATTAGTTCATTATTTTTTCAATTTTATTTACTCAAACTTTTGAACGATAAAAATTTAAATTTTTTGATTTTAAACTTTTTACAGAAAAATAATTAGTATTGTTAAAATATTAAAATTTTTTACTATGTATTACTTTTATTCAAAAAGCAATTAAAATCACTGCTATTTTAGGATTTTAAACTAGGCAATTTCAAAGAAAAACATTGGGTAATTTGAACATGCTCATATTACACAAAAATGGTATCTTTAAGTAAAGTCAAAACTAGATTTTTCTATGCATTGTTTTTTTAAAAAAATGGTTTTTTAGCTAACATATTTTTCTTTATCAAAAAATAAATTTCATTATTTTACCACAAAATTTTCATGCCACATATTTATTAATTCGTGATGATATTATTTTAACAACGCAAAAAATTTAACAGCGTTTTAATTAGATGATAGCCGCTAATTACTGCATGTAAATTTACGCTAATTATACTGATTCCTGTTATCATCACATAAATTCAATTCAAAAAATACAAAGCAACTTTAACTTCACTGCTTACATCTAAGAAAATTTTAAGTATGCTCGCATTAATGAGGTGTTCATATTACCTTAATCTACCCAACTTCGTCGTTACAAAGTAAAAGTATCTTGAGTCCATTTTTAGCAAAAAAGTAACTTAAGTCCATTTTTAGCAAAAATGGACTTGAGTTACTTTTTTTGGTTAGAAGTACTCTTTAGGTGCATAAAAACCATATCATAATAAATGGAACCAAAATTGATTAAATTTAGATCAATATAAGCAAAAACTCAAATATCTTATGTCCAAAATTTTCAAAAAAATTTAGAGAGACATGCAAATCTTCAGTTCATTTAGACTCAAGCAAAACTACCTTATGTGTATTTATATGGAGTTTTTAAAATTTTATCCTAAATTATTTTTGCAGGTATACTTTTTTTCAAGTGATTTATTCTTTAAAAAAGAAAACTTAATATGACGTTGTTTTTAAATAGTACTAAGTTTCTACCAGAATTCTACAAGAGTATAGTAAGTTTCTTACTAGAATTTCAGAATTAGCACATTGTGGTAAAATAATTATTACTTGTGGTGAGTTTTAGCATTCTGAATAATAGAGTGTTGTAACTAACTGTTTAATAATATCATCTGGCATATTATGTAAGATGATAATTATTAAACATCATATATATATTACCACAATGAGCGAATTTTAAAACTCCTTAAGTTTAAATTCTAAAAGATATCATTAGGAATAACTTATATGTGTGTGTATATATATATATATATATATATGCATATATACATATATATATATATATATATATATATATATATATATATATATATATATATATATATATATATATATATATATATATATATATATATATATATATATATATATATATATATATCAGTTGCATGAAAGTGCTATTGAAAATTATTTTAAATTATGACATTTTTATTAAGGAGTGATACTGTCCATGAAGGACAAGACGGAACCTAAAGATTTTGTAAGATTTTTTATAACAAAAGTAATGAAAAACTTTAATAAATATCCAAAATTTAATGTTGATAAAAATAGAATTGGTGCAGCAATACTTTGGAACCTTAGTGGTTAGGAAAAATTTAAATCTGTTGAGCTTGAAAAATCTGGCACTAAAAAACTTATTCCAACTCTATGTGACACAACCCCAAAAAAGAAGGATCGATCACGATGGATTAGAAACGTTAGAAAATTTAAAGTAAACACAGGTCATTTCCTCATGAACAAAAGAGTTATCCAAATAAAGGAAACCTCTTTTGTTCATGAGGAAATGACCTGTGTTTACTTTAAATTTTCTAACGTTTCTAATCCATTGTGATCGATCCTTCTTTTTTGGGGTTGTGTCACATAGAGTTGTGGTTAAGCTTAAGAAAATGCGAAAGGATGAGGCAAAAATGATACTTTAAGCATATCTCAGCAGACTGTGATGGCAAAAAAAAGTGCTACAGAAAGTGCAAAAAAAGATTTGAGAGATAAAAACAAAAACTAAAGAAAAATAGCAATTAAATGGGAACAAAATGTCATCAATCATATTACTACGCCAGATGCACAAAAAAATGACAGTTTCTTCCTCAAGAGCTTTTAATTAAAGAAATGCATAAATACTTCATAAAGTACTGCAGTGACAAAAATCTTGGTATCGAGGGATAAAAGTTCTATCAGAAAGTTTTTAAAAGCACACTTCGTTTCAAATTCCATAAACTCAAGAAAGATAAATGTAGAACTTGTAAAGGTTTCATAAATAAAATAGAAATGAACAATAAAGATTATCAAAAGTATAACAAACATGTAAGCGAAAAATAATTTACTCAAGCTTATAAAGAAAAAAAGAAGAACAAAACATTGTTAATTGTAACTGCAACTTTTGACTTAGAGCAAGTTCTTTTATTACAATATGGTACAACTTGTAAAGGTTTCATAAATAAAATAGAAATGAACAATAAAGATTATCAAAAGTATAACAAACATGTAAGCGAAAAATAATTTACTCAAGCTTATAAAGAAAAAAAGAAGAACAAAACATTGTTAATTGTAACTGCAACTTTTGACTTAGAGCAAGTTCTTTTATTACAATATGGTACAACTGGAGTTTTTTATTATTCCAGGTGTCTGCAAAATCATAACCTTACTGTTACAAAACTTGAGTCTTTAAAGAAATATTCACACTTGTGGAGCGAAAATGATGGAGAAAAAGCTAGCTGTGAAGTGAGTGCAAGAGTATTTAAATTTATTGAATCTGAAAGAAACGAAGGAGCAATGCAATTTTTTCTCCTCTGTGATCAATGTGGGGACCAAAAATCAAAATAGAATGATGTAAATGTTACCTGATGCATTGAGTCTATTCAAATTAGATTTAATTGAGCTTACATTCTTTGTACCAGCACATAGTCAGAGGGAAAATGATGCAACCCACTCAATAATTGGAAAACAATATCGAAATCAAGCAATTTAAACACCTATGATCTTTGTAAGACTTTTGAGATCTTTGTAAGACTTTTGAGACTTGGAAATTTTGAGATTTTGAAAAAAGTCAAATTGATTTTTTAAACTGCGTAAACTTTAAATTTTTAAATTTTTGTTGTTATATTATGAAAAATAATAGAATTTGATATAAACAGACTAAAAATAGTTAAGTTTAATAAAACACAGTGATAAATTTAAAAGTTTAAATGCCCTATTTTTAAGAACAACAAAAATGGACTTAAGATTAAGGACAGAACAACAAAAACTGACTAAGCCCTGTTTTGCAGTGGCAATATATATATATATATATATATATATATATATATATATATATATATATATATATATATATATATATATATATATATATAAATAAATTAGTAAAAAACACTTATCTAACTTTTATCTTCTACTTTAAGTTTCACCATTGCTGGATCATCAGGAAGAGTTACTAAATCTCAAAAAAAATTCAATTTATAGAAAAAAAATATTTTACAGGAAGTTATAAATTATCATAAAAAAATTTTAATTACTATATTTTTTTGTTAACGGGAAGTTACAGAAAGTAATTATTAAATAATTTTCTTTGGAATGGGGATAGTTTAATTTGGTCATTTGTTTTTATAATCTTTTAAGAGGTATGTTTTTTCGTGCCTACATTTAGATATTAATTCAGATTTTTTATTTAATAAATTTTCTTGATTTAAATGAGTAATTATTTCAAATTTTTCTTGCAAACATAGCATACATTTTTTTGGAAATGTTATTATAGGCAGGGGCAGATTTTAGAATAGACTCAAGGCCGAGAAGGTCACTACAGACGAGGAGGCTACTTATTTGTGGTATAACCCTCTACCAACTCTATAACTCCGAAACACGAACCTTGACGAACAAGGCCGCTGTGCAGAGAAACAAGTTGAGCGCGGTACTACAGATGTGGTGGGGATCGAACTTACTGGAAATGAATATGAGTTTAGGTTTTTAAGAATGACTTAAATACTGTGGCTATAGGAAATGATTTAATAATCTCAAAGCCTTTATATATAAAAACTTATAATTGAGAGATGACTATTGGTAGGATAGTTAGAGGTCAGTGAGCTTTCTAGAGTTTTTAAAAATTGGAACCACTTATTTAGCACTTATTAACAGTATAGCAAGAATTAAAGATTGTTCTAGAGAACACTTTGTATGACTATGCTGTAATCATTGTGTGAGCCAAAAGCCATAAAAGTATTAACAATAAGTTAATCTGTTTAACTGGAATGGCAGGAAGAATATCGCCATTAGATTCAATAGCCAAATTAGAGGAAAAGTTCTTTGGAAATAACTCTGCTTTATTTGGGGGAGAAGTAATAAGGTCACACCCATGAATCAGAGATAGAGACTTTCTTTAGTTAATGACACTGTTGATGATTTTCTGAGTTTCAGAACCTAACATCATCTACTTTTTGTCAAATACTATACCATATATACCATATGGATATATATGGATATAAACATGTTTGCTATTTATTTAGATGCTGGCATACAATATCTTGACGTATTTATATAAACTTTAGTATTAATATGGTGTAGTATTTGACAAAGAGTAGATGATGATCAAATGGATGTGTGGTTGACTCTTACAAGACACAAAAAAGAGCCATAATCTAAAACAGCGATTAGAAAAAACATTAGATCAAACAATGGTTTTCATAGAAGAATAAAGTGATTTGAATGCAAGCATGTAGAGAGAGGTAACAGCTTCAGAAGAAAATGGTAGAAGTTACATATGGTATGAATAAGCTTTAGTTGAGGATAGAAGATGCTTGATATTTGTTTATATTATAGAAACAACATAAAAAGAACTAAAACTTGATGATGATAACAATAACGATGATGATGATTTGATGATGATGAATATGATGATTATGATGATGATGATTATGATCATAATAATATTTATGTATAAATATACATGGTATATATAAAACATAACATGAAACTTGAATGAAAAAAAAAAAAGTTAGGATGTATTAATGTTTAAGCAGCCCCAGTCACAAACCCGGCCCTGGCTTTTTTTATCAAAGCCCTGGTCAAATTTCAACCCGGGTTGTTTACTACATGTAATAAATATTTGAACAAAAAAATGATCTTACAACTTTGCATTAAATCTTTTAAAACTTCACTGTTACCAACTAATAGGTGATGAATTGGGTAATAAACTTGAATGAAGAAAACGCTGTGAATAATTTGCCTGGTCTAACTTTGACAGCGGAGTCGACATAATATTTTCGCTGAATAAATCCAAATAACTTAAATTGCCTGAACAAACTGTTGGTCCAGATGTTAAAGAAATTTCTGCTAATTCTTTACCATCTGAAACTTTAAAAAAAGAATTACTTGCTTCAAATGATAAACTCTGATCAGAGGGAAGGCTGTTATACAATTTGTATTCAGCACCAAAATTATCAACTTTTCTCTTGAGCCGATTTGAGGATACTGGAAGGTTATTTTGCATAAGTATGGCATTGAACTTTGTATGTTGATTAAAAATGTTGTGAGTAGGTTCATGGCATAGAACATATGACCTTGGCTGAACTATTTGATCTCTTGGATTCCCATAACTTCTTGAAAACGGCTGAAAATTACATTCAAAACCCTGACTAACAGCATCCTGTAAATAATATTTGTCTATTAGCAAGTTTTCATCACACTGAGAATTTAAATAATTAATTTGGTCATTTTCTAAACATTTAAATGACGGCAAATGTAAGTTACTGCAAAACAAATGATCATAATCAAGCGATTTAAGATAAAAAGATTCTGGTGTTAAACTATGCTGTGAAGAATGGGTTGGACAGGAAGCCAATTCTACTTCACTATGCAAGCAATCATCTAACGCCATTAAACTTTCTTCACAACTAGAATTACTTGATGAATTTGGTGAAAATGATTTGCTGATGATTTCTTTCTTTTCACAAGAGGTTTCAAATAGCTTTGAACTGATATTTGATACTTTGGTATTAATAACATTTCTTATATCGGAAACATCAGGGGATCCTAGTATATTATCTTTCTGATTTCTTTTTAGAAGAGTATTTTCATTCTGGTAATTTTCAGTAAAATATGTATTACTTAACTGGCTATAGCTTTGAGAAAATGATATCGATTGCGTTGGAGTATTATTTAAGGTAACTGATGTTTGTTCATTTCTCTTAAAATCTGTGTAAAATAGTTTGTTTTGTGGAGTGACAAAACATGTAGCTCTTGGACTCGCTCTACCAAAATCAGTAGCACTTGTAATGAGTTTGTTGCTACAATTAATGGATGTTTCTGATAAAAAACCTGAATTATCAAGCATTTTTTTCTGATTTTTATGGTTTTCTAATGATTTATTTGTTAGAACTTGGGTGTTAATGTTATGTTCTTTAATAATGCTTTGAAGGAACCTTAAAATATCTTTAAAATTGTGTTTGCTAATCAATAACTGATAGATTGTTTGAATGAAGCCTTTAAGTTGAACACAAATTTTACAACTATTTACTTTTGAATCAGCAAGATATGTAAAAAGTACTGGCTCACTTGTGCGAGGCTCTATCTCAGAGCCACTTTGAACCTCAACAAATACTGAAACATTAGCAGTAATATGAGTTTCAAAGTAAGCAGGTACTTTGAAAACGCAAGCATGCTAAAAACAAAAAAATTCAATAAATGTTAGATAAATAAAATAATTTTTTCAAGTTTAAAAATAAAAAAGATAAAACAAATACCAAGTTAGATTTATTCCTATCAACAACTGCATAATCTTCCCAAGGTGGATCTAGTTATTAAAAATGTATATATAGTGTCAAAGTAACAAAATAAAAATTTATAACTTCATCTAAAAGTTAAATAAACATTGCATAAATGTTTATTTAACTGGTAATGCACTGGTTTTGTTGCAATATTAAAAATTTTATAATTATAAAATTTTTATAATATTAATAAAAGCTTGAGAGCAGCTAAAAAAAAAACAACAGAACATTTAATATTCATAAAAATGTTTAACAAATATAATATATTGAATACTCAACATTTAACTTCTGCAGCAAGTTTATTCAAATAATTTAAAAAATGTGATTTTCAAACAATATAAAAACTTTTGCAAAAATATAAAACTTTTGCAAAAATATAAAACTTTTGCAAAAATATAAAAATTTTGAAAAAATGTGTAAAATGACTTTATTTGTCTTATAATGACTTATAATGGCTATAGTTTTTATCAAATTGTTTTAAACTGGGGTTGATGACTTTAAAAGGGTTTTGGACTTCAAAGTTTTTAATTTTTCAATTTTAACCGTTTTGCGTATATGTAAAAATTGATTATTTTCAAGGTAAATTGTTATTTAATCTGATTTTCAATACAAACAAGACAAACTTTTATTTAATCACAGATAATTAGAAAAACAAAAAAACTCTTTATGAAAATAGCTAAAGGGTGTAATCTATCATTGCAGTAGAACAGAAATGTAATACAGTATTCCACACTGTATTTTTGAAATAAAATTAATAAGTATATTGGATAATCCATTTATGATAATTATTATGATTTATTAGGAATATTGAATTTTAATCTATGTATCTTCAAGAAAAAAGTTAAACTTTCTAAGTAACATTGATATTCTATTACATAAATGTGCTTGGCATATTCTTGACAGTTTTTACCAATTAAAATTTTTGGAATGCCAAAGAAATTTAACACTAAAAATTGCACAATAGATGCACTTAGTTTATAATCAGTGAAGTTTTAAGATTAATAAAAAATTTGGTCAGTTCATTTTTTTTTATAGTTAGGATATTATGGTGTTATTTACAATTAATGATTTAAGTTTAAAATAAAATATATTTTTAAATAAATAAAAAATTCAAATGAAACTTGTTTTTATTTTTTGCGGCTTTTTTAGCACATTTAATGGTATTTAAAGTTTTTAGTATTTAAAAATTAGTTTTATTTTCTATTTTTTTATAACTAAAAAAAAAATACCCTAAAAGTACACAAAAAGTTAAAAAAGTTGAGAATGTTACCATGACTACCCTCTTTTGAGAAAAACCTTATTTTGAAACCAGATGCAAATTTCTTGCCATGAAAACCCATTTCCAGGCCACCTACAGGAGAACTTTCAGTATGACTGGACCAATAGACTTCTGGATTACCTGATGGGGCAGCTAAAATACATAATGGGTTTTACAATATAAAAAAATGCTGTTTATAAAGAAGAGTAAAATGAACCACTTTTCACTCATAATAGGATATTAATATAAAAAATAAAGAACTGTTTTTAAATATTAATATTACATTATTTTTAATAGATTATTATTTAAATATTATTTTTATTATTTAAATGTTATGTTAGTTAGACCATTTTTTAGGCAAAGTGAGCCTAAATTTATGAATGCAATGACACCATTTTTAACAAGAAAAACTAAAATTTTTTTGTTATATTCTAAAAATAAAAAATGACTTCTGCCCTTTTATTTTCAAAGTGTTTTTTTTTAATATGTATATATATATTATATATATATATATATATATATATATATATATATATATATATATATATATATATATATAATCTATTGGGTGAATGGCCTTTACAAATTCGTTTTCAACTCCAATGAGACATTGAAATACATACAATAATATTTTTACCAATAATTAATAATAATTTTATGCTTTATTTAAAAAGAATGGTTATCTAGGGGAAGTAGATCTTTGTGATTGAGAAATAGTTAGAGAGGTTAGAGCTCCAAAGTTTTTAAATACTGAAAGCACAGATGTCATTTTCAAGAATGTAAAAAAACAAAGTTCAGTGTTAGACTTGTTTTTGTTAATGACACTAATAAAGATTTTTTTAAAATCTTCTACGATTAAATACAATATTTAGTTATTTGAGAATAACGGATCTTATAAATAGACCTTTTTGCATAGATTTCTTATTTAAGAGAAGTATACTGCTTTTCTACCTCTGACAAAATAAAAAGAAAAGATTATAAATTTACACTCTCTTAAATATACATTTGTTTGCTAAAAAAGGTAAAAAAATTAATTAACAGGTGTTGTGGCGATTTGTTTAAAAATAAACAATTCGAATTAAGTGAGAATTAAAACTTGAGATAATTATGCAATAACGCTTTTTAAAGTTATTGCATAATTATTAAAGTTTGTAACTATCCATTTTCATCCTTTTTTTTTTTTTTTTTTTTTTTTTTAGATTATTCACCTCCCCAAGGCCCGAGGGGGGCCACTACAGTCGAGGAGGCTACTCATATTTTTTTTTTGTGTTTTTATTATTATTATTATTATTATTTTTTTTAAGTTGTTATTCGTGGTGCAACCCTCTCTCAACTCTCAAACTCCGAAACACGAAACCTTGCCGAGCAAGGCCGCTGCGCAGAGAAACTAAGTTGAGCGCGGTACTTCCAGGGACGTGGTGGGAGTCGAACTCCGAACCTCTCGCTTACAAAGCGAGCGCTCTTACCACTACACCACTACCGCACTTATGCTTAAACGTAATTTTTTTTTAACAAACTAGAGAAAGAATATTAATGAATTGAAAACTTTTGGTTAAAAGTATTTTACTAGATTAATCTACTAAGTTTAGAAATAAAAAAATGATTGATAACAGTACACTTGTATACTATAGTATAGTTTAATAAAATAATCAATTTTGTAAATAATTCCAAAAATAAGTTATTTGTATTGTCCCATTTGTTGAGACTTATTGTTTCTATTACAGTGAATAGGACAAATACCTAAAATGATTAAAAAAAAAAAAAAAAAAACTTTCAAAAATAATTTTTTTCCTAAATGTAAATTTTTCAATAATTTTGAAAACACTCTAATATTTTCAATACAATTTGTTAATTTTGAAAGTATTAAATTTTAAATATATATGATATAATAGAAGAAAAATTTTTCAAAAATATATAAACTGTATTAAATTAAATTCATTATACGTATTAATTATATTAAACATATATTAAGGTTAAAATAAAAAATACTTATATAAATTTAGATAATTTATTTACTTCAACTTTTAACAAAAATAAAAAAAAGAAGTTTTTAAACAAACATGTGTGAATGTGTGATTTTTTATTTTTGCTAGAGGATTTTATTATGGTTGAAAACCCAAGTATTGAGCAATAATTTGGAAAAATATCAAATCTAAACCAACTGGTTGGTTCTATAAACTTAAATCTATTTAAAAAGTTACATAAAGTGAATGATAATATTACGATGTAATTGAAGCAGAAGCAAGTTTTTACTAATGAAAAAGAAGATAAAAAAATGGATCATGTATGTATAGTCCATCTTTGTAAGTTTCATATCTAAAAAAGGAAAAAAAAACAGTATGGGTTATATGGTATTTAACCCTCGGAAATAGGGTCGGCATTCAGCAATGCCGACCTGAAAGTGTTTTAGGTCTTTCTGACAAGTGACACCCCTTCATGATACACCTATGACACCCTTTCATGATAGCTATGCATAAAAATTGGGTTAAAACTAATTATTTAATTAAAAATTCAGCATAAAAGTTTCATTAAAATTTTGCAAAAAAGTTTGTTAAATAGCAAAGAAACAACTTGCATTTGCAATTCAAACAAGTTTCATGTACCTTTTGCCAATATTTGTTTAAAAGTGATTTTGCAATTTTAAATTTTTTTTTCTTGTTATGCATCCTGAGTATTCAACATTTTTATCAATTACAGTGATAACTAATGAAAGTTGACTTAACAAGTGTTGAAATATAATAACAATTAAACTCTATCAAGCTGTCATTAGGTAATATATGCCATCTGACTTTCAATAAATAAAATAATAATATATGGGTCAAATCATTATATTTCAACCAATTTAAAGAAAACTTTGTGGGGCACCATCTCTGATTTTCCTGATTTTTACATATTGTTATGTGCATCATGTAGATAGGTTAAATTTGAAATTTCAGACTTCCAAGTACAACGGTTCGGAAACTATAGCCTTACAAACATGATACAGTGGCCCCCCTCGATTTACAAATGGTCAAAACAGACTACTTTAAAGCTGTATAACTTTTTTATCATAAGATTCAAATTTTCATAGTAACTATCAAAAATGTGTGCGAGATTTTCCAGCAAATATACAATGTAATGGTCTTAAAAGCGAATTAACAAAAGTTAACTAAATTACTAAAAGTTAATTGAATTTGATTGGTGCCACCCCAAACCCCCTCCACCTCACCTAAGTGAGTGAGGGGGGGAGGGGTCAAGACCACATAAACACCACTGATTACCTATTATAAAATAGAACTTAAAGAAATAATGGTTTCATTTTGAAATTAATTTAGATATTTAGGTATTAAGTACCTAAATATCTAAATTAATTTAGAGACCTTTATTTGAACTATAATGAAGGTCTCTAAAAAGTTACTGCCCCCTTTATTTATGCCCCTATCTACTATAAAGACCAGATCAAGGAGAGGACAACCAACCATATCTTTCCTTTTATTAAGAAATGACTTATAATTAGTTGCATAGGCCATGAAATGACTTATAATTGACTAATAAATGATTGACTAATAAATGACTATAATTGACTAATAAATGACTTATAAATGACTTATAATTAGTTGCATAGGCCCTTTACATAGGCCAGTTGGCAGATTAGAGGGGCACTGGTTTCTAGTAACACATACAACCGTTGATGATTGAAAAATAAGGTGATTTAAAAATGCTGGCATTTTTGGTGTGGATTTAACAAGTTTATAATGTTTGCATTTTCAGATAGTTACGTCTAATGGTCTTATACTTTGTTAATTAGATCAAAACAAAGTGTTAGAAAAATTTACAAGCATCTCAAAATGGCTGAAAATTGGACGTTTTAGGCAAGTGGACATTTTGCTTTTAGACATATTTAAGCTCTAAACTGCAACAAGCTGCCTATATTTTGCCAGTTTATTGCAGACAGTAGTAGCTAATCAAAAAAGCTATCTGTAAAGACTTGTGGATGAACAGAATAATGCTACAGTTAGTTTCATTTTGGCATATTTTAGCAATTTTATGATTTTTTCCTAAGTTGAGGAGGTCATAATTTTTTCTAATTTAACTCAAGTTAATAAAAACCACTTTTTTAAAGAAAGAACTATCCAGAAAATAGTTCTAGAAAAAATGAGACACTTGTTGAAAGTGAGAAAAAAGTTATAAAGCTCTAAAGTAGTCTGTTTTGACCATTTGTAAATCAGGAAAATCAGAGATGGTGAGCCACAGGCCATTGGTTGAAATATAATGATTTGACCCATATACATAACTTAAATTTAAGTTTAATTAATATTTTGTTATAAATTAAATTTATATAAAATTAGTTAAAGATATATCTATGCATAACATGCATGTATTTAATCGCTCTTATCTAAGGTATGTCAAAAATAGTTAATAACAGCACTTAGCTAATCTTGACAATTTATGAACACATAAGTTGAATCAAACATTAAAATAATTAAGAAAAGTAATAAAGTTCAAAGGTTTTTCTAAACCATAAAAACAAAACTTGATTGTGTAAGAAGGTTGTTTTTTTTTAAATTTAAATTAGTTTTTTTAATACATTTTTACAGTTTTATACTGTTTTTATAATTTTACTTTATTTTCCATTTTATTTTATTATACGAGAGACTGAAGTATTTAGCTATAAGATCAGTGAGACTAATTTTTTCAGCCATAAGCACAGTGGAGTGTGGATACATAGTGTGAAAATAATGATGATTATATGTATACATATATATATATATATATATATATATATATATATATATATATATATATATATATATATATATATATATATATATATATATATATATATATATATATATATATATATATGTCTATATATAAATATATATATATATATATATATATATATATATATATATATATATATACATTATATATATATATATATATTATATATATAAATATATTGTATAGATAAATATATATATATATATTATATATATATATATATTATATATATAAATATAAATAAATAAATAAATATATATATATACATATATATATATATACATATATACATATATATATATATATACATATATACATATATATATATATATATATATATATATATATATATATATATATATATATATATATATATATATATATATATATATACACAAAAAATTATTATTTTATAAAAAAAATTATTATTTTAGATTTTACTGAATAGCAAACTTTTTAACTGAAAATTAAAAAAATCTTACACAAATTTTTGATCATAATTATTATTTTAATGTTTTTCTTGTATATTGACTATTATTTTTGAAATTGTTATATAATTTCATTTCATTTGAGACCCAACAAGACTATTTAGTATGTCTTGTTGGGTCTCAAATTAAGTAAAATTTTATAAAATATTCAAAAATAATAATCATTTTACAAGAAAAACATTAAAGTATGTTCAAGGGTCTCGAGACACCTCTAAAAATATTTTTCATTCAAAAAACTCTTAAATCCAGTGTTATTTTATCATATATTAACACAAACAAAAAACAACATTTTTGAACCACCAAAAATAGATCTTTAAACTTTAGGTGTCCACGCCACCATAATCTTTCAAAACTGAAATCATATTATTAATTCTTCCTTGGTTATTGAAATCAAGCATAAATCAATGGCCTTGAATAACTTTCATAGTAAAAAATCACCGGCCTCTTTAAAGAGAGCTTCCAAAGTAAAAAATAAAGCACTGAACCCTGATACATAACCTTAACTTTAAAATTTTCACTCTTTCAACTTTTTGTTTAAATTGCTGTAAGATTTTAATACATAGCCATGATAACTATTTTCAACTATTCTTTAACACCTAAATACCTTAAATCCTGCCTTTTCTTTTTCAATAATCTTGCTTGAATTAACTTTATCATAAATATTGCTGCTCCATTTCCTAGCCTAAAACCAAACTAAGCATTATTGATTAATATACTTAGCAATAACTTAGTCTATAATCTTCATTTCATGGTCAAGTAATTTTATTCCTAAGTATGAACCACATTCTAGTACGCCTCCACTTATTTAAGACTTTACCTTTTTGATCTGACACACACCAAAAGCCAATATCCTCTGAAGCCATGAGTCTTTATTGTTAAGAGCTTTTTTCCATATGTTATAACATTTCCTTATTTCGTCTATAACTTTACCAACTTCTGCATTCTACCAAAATGTTTCTTTATGTTTATGAGGACCCTTTGTTCTTCTACATATGCATAAGATGAGAACATACTTAACAAAAAAACTTTTATATTTTTCCACATAGTTTCCACATTTAATTAATAAGCATTTTTTTACAGCAAAATTATTTGAAGGGTGACATAAAACTTATAAAACTTGATATATTACTACATTTTTTGTTTGATATGATCGGGGCTGTTCTAGGAAAATAATTTGGGCAGCGGTACCCCTGTATTGTCGCCTTTCTGAAACGAAATATGCGGTAAGTAACCATTTTTCGTGAAAAAAACAATATTTGCTAAAACAAAAAACTAAAATACTTACAATAGTCTCTACTTTTTTAAGAAACTATGAAGTTATTGGAACAAGCATTAAGAGGAAATGAAGTTATATTTTCAAAACCTCCACAAAATTTGTTTTATCTATAAACTTTGTTTTTATAGTAGGCCATTACCCTGTTCATGCTTTTTTATTTCTTATCTAAACTATTTATTTCAGTAAAAATTTGATTTTAATTGCTAACACACCATTTGTATTTACTCTCTTCATTTTTATTTCAGTTTTAGTGTACCACATGTATAATTTTGAGTTTTTTTTCATAATTTTTATTTGACATATTTAACTGCTTATGGGTCATTATTAGATACAATAAAAGCTATATTTTCACCTCTTTAATTATGAATGGCAATAAATATCAAAGTAAAAAGTGTTGATCAACTGACTTATGACTGATACAGAGACTTTATAGCTTTCTTTGTCCATCAATTTGTCATGATATTTTGTCAAACTTAAATGGAATATCTAGGTACTGTTCATTTTTTTAGAATTAGATTTCCCCATAACTTGTTAACTCATTATATTGTATACTGTTTTGGTCTAATACAATCATATGTTTATGTTTGAAGGCTACAAGTCGCCTTCAAACATAAACATATGATTGTATTAGTTATCAAAAGATAAATAGGTCTCAAAATTCTAAAGAATAAGTCATAATATATAAAATACACAAAACAATTATATATATATATATATATATATATATATATATATATATATATATATATATATATAAATATATATATATATATATATATATATATATATAGATATATAGATATATATATATATATATATATATATATATATATATATATATATATATATATATATATATATATATATATATATAGATATATAGATATATAGATATATAGATATATAGATATATAGATATATAGATATATATATATATAGATATATAGATATATAGATATATAGATATATAGATTTATAGATATATAGATATATATATATAGATATATATATATATAGATATATATATATATATATGTATATATAAATATATATATATATATATATATATATATATATATATATATATATATATATATATATATATTTCTGATGAATCTTTGTTGGCGAAACATAGTGTAAGATGAAAAAAAAATTTTGTTAAGTGATTTTCTACTAATATATATATATATATATATATATATATATATATATATATATATATATATATATATATATATATATATATATATATACATATATATATATATATATATATATAATATATATATATATAAGTTTTAGACCATTAGTATAATTAGACGTATTTACAATTTTTTTCCAGTGTAATTTTTTTAAAGCGTACTTAAGTTTAATAATATATAAGAAAAGTTGAAAGAGTATACTACTTTGAATAAATAAACAAAATTGATGAGGAAACATGAGGGTTTTGTTCGTTTATTTATAAAAACAATGTGTCATAACAACTACATCCAAAACAGGATATTCGAAGAATGCTGTTACAGAAATCAGAGAAACTGGCTCCCTTGTAGATAGAAAGAAAAGTGGTAGACCTCCTAAGCTAACAAAAGATGACAATAAATATTTAAAAACCCTTTCTTTAAGAAATACAAAAAAAGCATCAACTGAGCTGGCAAAAGACATTAAAATAGCAATTGGGAAAAATGTCAGCTCCATTTTTATTCGATGGCACCTACTTAAATCGGAATTAAGATGGTGTGTTGCAATCCGAAAACCATTATTATGGTGTGGCAATTAAAAAAAAACAACTTAAATATGCAAAACAACACAAAGATTGGGCCCAGGAAATGTTTAATCGGGTTCTGTACACCGATGAGTCCAAATTTGAAAGTTTTGGAACGAAAGGATGCCAATACGTTTGAAGAAGAATTGAAGAAGCCTATCAGTCCGAGTGTTTAAACACTACCATTAAACACAGAGGAGGTTCTTTACAAGTTTGAGGCTGTTTATCTTCATCTGGAGTAGGTGATTTGATCAAAATAGGAGGGTGACTCACTGGGGAACGTTATGTGGATATCTTAAGGCACCATACTGTATCATCCGGAATAAGACTAATAGGTCATAATTTTATTCTGCAGCAGGACAATGACCCAAAACATTGTTTCCGAGTGGCAAAAAATTATTTAAATGAAATGGCAGACGAAGGAGTACAGGAATGTTGATGACCTGGCCTCCCCAGAATCCAGTTTTGAATATAATTGAGCATATTTGGGATTACCTGGACAGAAAGAAGGTTGAACATGCTCCCCGAAATGTTGAAGAATGTTTTGAATAACTTCAAAGAGAATGGCACAACATACCCTAGGATTTTGAAACTAATTTGTATGAATCTATTCCCTGGCAAATATTGGCTGGGATTGAGGCATAAGGAGGACATAGTAAATATTAAGAGTTTTTTATGAAGTTTGACATTAAAAAGTTTGTAATTGTTCCATATTTTGTGTGAAATACATGTGTTTTAATAAGTTTATAATTTAGAACTAGAAACCTAAATATAAGAGAAGAATTCTCCGGGATTTTTTGAAAAAATGTAAGTGGTCTCAAACTTATTCACAGTAATGTATATATATATATATATATATATATATATATATATATATATATATATATATATATATATATATATATATATATATATATATATATATATATATATATATATATATTAGGGATTGCAATCCCGGGCTTGATTTACGATCCCGGGATTTTGGGATTGAAGAAGTTAAAATCCCCGGATCTCGGGATTATATATCATGTGAGGTATTTGCTAAAAAACAGAAGTTAATACTGCATATATGAATATACTTTTTGATGTTATCAATTTTTTATTTAATTTCATTATGCCTCAATAATTTAAATTAATTTTCTATGGCGCCTTAAATTGTTTCAATTGTGTAATAGGCAACAGGTGTATATAAAGATCTTAAAATGATGCAGAAATATATATACGGTACCTTCCATATTATGTTTTAAGATTACAGACTTTACAGAACAATCTTCAATAAATAATTGGATATGTAAATAACATTTGAACATTTAAAGTGTATTTGACTAAAGTCACTAAACAATCAAAATTTCAAAACAAATTTGCAAACATAAATTTTCTTAAATTTGGCTACCGATGTAGCAGCTGTAGCAACAAGCTACTTTGTAAAAAGTAATAAAATAAGTTGTTTATTATTATTGAGAAACAAAAGTTAAAGAAAATCTTTATTTTATATTTATAAATAAATGGTAGCTAAATAATAAATGCAAAACAAAAAAACAATTTATATTAAATGCATATTTTATTTACAAACTTTCTTTTTTTGTTTGAAAATATGCCCGGAGGAATAGTAGAGCATCTAAGGTTTTGTCATTTAGCCTACTCCTTATTTTACTTCCCAAATACCCAGCTGCAGAAAATTCCCACTCAGGTTCAATGCTCGTCGGTGGAATAGGTAACAAATATTGGTATACTAATTACAAATTATGCCCCCGGTTTCCACCATTTTCAAACAGATGCATTTATTCCTTTATTATTGACATTAAATTTGAAGTTTGTGTTTCTGGCTCGATGGCTTTCATGCTTTGTGCAATTTGTTCTTGTAACTTTTCTCTAAAAGACAGGCAGGCTCGAACTTGTAATTCTTCATTTCTAACGACAGCCATTATATTTTCATCAACATCAATACTTGATTTTTCTAAATTATCATTTTTAAAAGCAGCTAGTCTCTCAATAAGTTTTTTTATCTGCTTCCTAATAAGGGTTTGAGGAGGAATTCCAAAAATTTTGCAGACATTTGTTTCATCATTCACAGCATCATATTTTGGATTTTGAAGGTATTTTAAAACACCAGAAATTTCTTCACATCGTCTTTTTTCCATTCTTGTTTTTATAGCTTGGAACATTTTATTAGCAAAGGGAGATTGTTTTTGAACAATCTGCTGAAATAAAAATATGAGTACTGCATCTGCAATGCATAGATTAGCATCTCATCTGCATAATGCATTTACTGTTAATTTGACAGGTGCAAGTACTTCTATTCTTTCCGAAAGAACCACAAAACCACTTTCGCTTAAGGAAACTGGGTGGTTCAAGTCAAAGCTTTCTGTATACATGTTTTTAAAGCAAGGAAACGCTCTAGCATCAATAGAAGAGAGTTCCATCTTGTTTTGCAATCCAAAATGAGCGAAAGCTCGCTGCCTTTTCCTTCTTTGACATATTTTTGCAAGACTGCATCATTTTTGTCGGGGATCATATTCATTCTATGTAAAAAAAATTTTGGTTCTTGCTTGAAAAAATGAGGCTAATTTAAATTATTTGACTCATTTTGTTAACTAAAACCAATACAAAATCATTAATAATAGTGTATTGATAATTTAAAAACAAAATGTTGCTTTTAGATTAAAAAGAAAATCCACAAAACATTCTTTATTTTTTTAAGCCTTTATGTTTTGTAGTTTTTTAAATTTATGAAATTATTTATTTGAGTGTTCAAAGATTTCAAGTGCATACTCTTGTGTGCATAATAAATGGGAGGGAAGATTTATTAATTTTCGGAAAACTCACCCACCTCAAGCTTATTAAAACCTTCTCCCCCTGTTTTTTTAAATTTTACTTGTTATTAACAAAAAAACTTTAAACAAAAAAAAAGCAACTGTGAATCGGCCTTAAAAATTAACAAATATATATTATCATTCACCAACAAACAATAATAAAATTCAGTGAAAAAAGGTTTTAAAAATTGGTGTTCTGTAAAAAAACTTCACTCACCCTTTTATTAATACCCCTCCTTCTCTTCCCATTTATTATATCTAGACTTAAATTCCCACCCCTTTTATTCCTAACCCTCCTCCCTGTATAATACATGCAAGAGTATTGTTATTGTATCAGTAATTGATGTTATTGGTTGAAATTATTGATATTACAGGGGTCGAAATAGGTGTCAGACATCAGTGTCATTCAGACAATTTCAAAGACCCACTTGATGGGGCAACAAATCACTGTTCATTATGAGTGAAAATGAACACAGTTTAGTTACCCCCCTCAGATAGATTACAAAGAAAACCAAGGGGCACAGGACCATCTTTGAAACCTCTTTTGACCTTCTTTCACCTATTTCAAACCATGATACTTTATATATTGATATAATATAATTGATTAAATTTATTGAAATCGGTGGTTGATATATGGCTTTAAACAGTAAAATAAAAAATAGGAAAGAGGGGTAAGGGGATGTTTGGTATCATACTATTTATTATTTTTCAAAGCGATATTTCAGCTCATATAGCAAGAGGGATTATCAAACTAAAATAACCGTTAAAAACCTTTATAAAAAATGATGAAATAATCATTTGAAATAATTTTTTATGAAAAATGGTTTCCAATGATGAGTCATCTCCAAACTATAATTTTATGATATAAAATATTTTGATTTTGAGTATTGCAAACATTGATTTTCAGAAGCATCATAAATTTTTCCATCACATTGTTGTGTAAGTTCCACCACTCCAGATGCTAGTTGGTTAGAGTAACCAACTAGCATATGGATAGTAAGTAACTTATATAGAATATTATATATAGAATATTAAAGTATATATATATATATATATATATATATATATATATATATATATATATATATATATATATATTATATATATATATATATATATATATATATATATATATATATATATATATATATATATATATAAGGTAGTTCAACAAAAAAATCAAACTCATCTTTTTTTGCAATCCTTTTTTCTCTAACTAAATTTGCTAAAAAGTTATCAATTTTTAAAGGTGAAAAATTTTGTGCTTTAAATTCTTTCAAAAATTGTGACCACGAATGTAACAATTTGAGAGAAATATAAGTGTTACTTAATTATTTATATAGATATTGACCACAAATTTTCAGAGTTGCTTGCTGCATTAATATATTACAAAAAAAGTAAAAAAAAACAGTGTCAGATTTACCTGGGGGCGTTTGGGCCACACGCCCCCGGGGCGGTTCTTTTTTTTTTTTTTCTTTTTTTTTTTTTGAGTTTTTAAACTTTAATCGTTAAAGTTAGAATGTACAATAAAAACAAAATAAAAAACATTTACCATTCCAATAATAGCTTTAAAAAAGTTATAAGGGATAGAAAATTCATAATTGGAAACTTCATTGTTTTTTCAATAGGTAAAAAAAGGGTTACATGAAGACTTTATATAATATATTATAATAATAACCTCACCTAACTTTATTATAGCAATAAAAAAAACAATGTACATGAAAATATTGTTTGTACAGATAAAAAAAAACTTATTTTAAAGAAATGGATTGCAATTACTAATGTAGAAAACCATAAAAAATTTAAGATATTGTATCTATTGGAAGCTAATGTCTCCCAAAGCAATGTCAGCAAGAAATTCACTTCTTAAAAATATTTTTCTTTCATTGTTCAAATATTCAACATTGATTAAGTTGTTGTTCTTTTTTGATAAAAAGGAATGAATACTTCCCATAAAAATAACATCTTTCCCCTCTACATCCCAAATATGATTTATGCTTCTTTGTAGCAAACCAGGATCTCTGTACAATATCTGCCTGATAATGTCTCTTGTTTCATCAGAAAAACTGGCAAATGTTTTTGGTTCCACATTTTTGTCTAAATCTAATTTTATTGCTCTTTCTATTTTTCTCCTCTCCGTTTTGTCCCGTTTTTGAGCAGTTTCTACTTGACGTAACTTGGCAGCAGCAAATATTTTGTTTAATGGCAAAAGTAATGATATCTTTTTGTTTAGACAGATTCAACTGCATCAACCAATTAAAGGTCTTATTGATTTTGCATTTTACTTTACCATCTAGAAATCCAGTGGTAGCATTATGAGCTCTCTTACTCAGTGCATCAAACATACCCAGAGCTCTTTCGCTATGCATATTATGCACTGGTGCTTCTAGTGCACTGTTAATTACATCTCTACTGGGGTTGGATAGGGCACCAGAGAGATATGGCGCTAGTTGCCTCTTTAAAACTATAATAAATACTTTGGCAAGAGACTTGGCAATTTCTTTAAAATAATTATCAGACTCTGCAGTTCTAAGTAAAACAAGTACAGTATCTGTTTGTACCAGCTCACAACTGAAACAATCCACAGGCAATGAAAGCAGGAGTAATGGGTCATTCTTTATTTCTGTAAGCCAACAAAGACATGATTTTAATAATGGAACCTGTTAAATAAAAACAAGTTAACTTATTAGATTTTTTTTTATTCAGTACATGCATTTAAAATTTTTGCATCAAGTAAAATTAATTTAAATATGTTTTTTTACTGTGGATATCAACCAAAATTAAATCTGTATTATCAACCTGTGTTAAATGTAAATTATGTTATATGTACCATTTCTAAATGACTTCTGTTCTCTTTGTTTTTATAAAATTGTGTCATCCATGGACCTGTCAAACATTTGCCATACAGTCCTGTGAAAAAAAGATAAAAATGTATTTGTTAAAAAAAAGATATCTTGTTGACAATGCTTATATAATAATTAAGAATGATTAAACTTATATAATGGATAGTTATTAGATAAAAAGACATGCAAACCTACCTAAAACTCTCAATTGAGTCATAATTTTTGGATTGTTAAAATCACCCAGGAGAGCAAGTCTCAATGCAGCTGCGCTACAGTATTTTTTGAGATATGTGATGAGACTGTCGTTCAGCTGGTAAACAGTGCCTGCCATATGGAATAGAATATGCAGCCGATTCCCTACATACCAAACAATAACTCCAGGTTTCAGACCATTGCTGATTAAGTATATCTTAAAACCAGCTAGGTCACCGAATTTCATTTTGTATCTAAATTTCAAAAAGAATACCTTTTATTTAAATATATATCCGTAATTATCATACAATCATGTTTATTACTAAAACTAAAAATATATGGATATATCCTAAAACTAAAAATATATGGACATAAAAAAAGTTACTTTAATTTAGACACAGCATTAAGCATATTCGCAGCATGACACTCATTCATATACACCTGGCTTGTAACATTGTAGCTTGTGTCAAGTTTGCGTAGAATTTTCCGAGCTTCGGTTGCCAGACCATCTAAAGGATGAACATTGCAGTTGAGTTCAGTTAGTGGCTTGCAAAACATGTCACTGAGTTGTTGGTTGATACAGTAATTTACTTTTGCTCTGTCTGTAAGAGTAGACTCAAAGGTGTTGCAAAATTTGTTAAGTAAAATATGCTGTTGTATACCTGTAAATTTTGAATAAGTTGATGCAATGTCCTGAAAAGAATTTACTAGCTGCACCATATAGTCCCCTGATTTGCCACCTGCTAATTCAGCAATTTGTATTGTTAGCTGTTGTCCAGAAGTAGCTATGTGACATTTGTTGATATGAACCCCAGCTTTAGTTGTCGCATCCCAAGAGAGTGTTGCTACAGCAGGTGTAGAGTAATAGAGGTGTTCTGCCACTTGTATATCTGAGATAACACCTAATTCATATGCCATCTGTGCAGTCTGTGTTGGTCGGGGAACATACAAAGCATGTGAACCAGTCAGCTCTTCGACAACAAAACGAATAACTTGCCCAGCATTTTTTATCGGTACTTGGTTTAGAAGGCACATATAGATGCACTTACGGATATGTGTTGTATATCTGACTTGCTTTTTATGTTGTCTTTTGTTATATGACTTTGTAGTAAAAATGTGTGTTGGTGAGTTGTTCTGTGGGCGGTCTAATTGACTTTTGAGATCATCCAATTCCAAGCCCCTATTGACAATGTCTTTGAGTTCTTCTTCTTTTTCTTTCAGCTTTTGTGTTAGCTTGACGTGTTTATCAGCTCTTTTACTTTTTCTCTTTGCATTCAAAATCCTCTTAAAAATTTTTAATGCCAACCTTTCAAGACGTGCATTTAATAAAGAATTTTCTAGCTTCAACTTTCTCTTCTCTTGTCGATACATATTTTTTTTCTTTTAAGGTCTTGGGTTAAACATTTTATGCGTACATTATCTGAACTTAGCAAACTTTTTGCCTTCAAGTATTTGATCTGTTTTCCCTTTGTTTCTTTTTGCAGTACTAGGGATTTTCTTAAATTAGGACATTTCGAACAGTCTGTTTTCAATTTCTTTGCATTCTCTATGTTAACTGTCACCACATTTCCAGTTTGCAAAACTTCCTCTACTTCCATTGGCATAACTATTTGGGCTTTCATTTTGGGGACTTTAAATGGTGATTCCAATAGGTCTGATGATTTGCACCATAGTTCATTGAGCCTCTTTTTGAAATATTTAAATTCTAAAAAAATTCTCTTTAAGGCTATTGTAACAACTCCAATATTACATTCATACCCATGTGAAGACAATATTTCATGCAGTCTTGCACTAGCTTTTGTTATCTTTTTTTTCTCTAACAAGTAGATGTAGATTGCAAAACCATTTCTAAAAACTATGCTGGCATTACTATCCACTTTAAAGGAGTCAACATAAACATTGAAATCAGAAGCAGTTTTTTTCGTAGTGACTGACATGATTGCAAAGTTAAAAGTAATTGAAAATATGTTGACTGGCATATGATTATAATTTATGATATGGACAAGTGTCAGGTGACTTACAATTTATTATGAAATGGGCAGTATATTACATATTTATTTAGTTTAATAGTTGATGAGGATACATATTTATTAAATTTTAATACTAGATGGGGAAAGATTAGAAACCAAGTGATTTTAAACAATAAATTTTATTGTTTAAAATCACTTGGTTTGACGAAACATTGTTTTTATTATAAAAACAATGTTTTATCACGCCCCCAGTTTTGGCGAAAAATAAATAAAACTTTTCAGAATATAGTAGCTTCACAGAGGTGTACTCTAAAATTGGCAGGCAATGAAATATTTTATAATATTATACATTTTCAGAAAGGTAATATAATAAGCTAAAAGTAGGTACAATAATATTTGAGTTTACTAGTCTACAAAAAAAATTCTCTAAAGATTAAACTCACCTTATTTCATTGAAGAGATGTAACTTTAGAAAGGATTGTGTTAAAATTAAAACGAAAAGATCACTGTAATCAGCAGGAATCCTACTTTAAAAATGGCGTCATTTTTATTGGCAGTTTCCTATGTAAATAACTAGAAAAAAGCATCTACCGACAGGTACTAAAAAATTCTGCCTCAGTTTGTAGAACGAAAATCAAAGCAATTTTTGTGACCTTGTTTTCAGCCGCAAACGGACGTTTGTTGAACTACCTATTTATATATATATATATATATATATATATATATATATATATATATATATATATATATATATATATATATATATATTTATACATATATACATATATACATATATACATATATATATATATATATATATATATATATATATATATATATATATATATGTATATATTGTATATATATATATATGTATATATTGTATATATATATATATATATATATATATATATATATATATATATATATATATATATATATATATATATATATATATATATATATATATATATATATATATATATATATATTTGAACTATGATTTCTAGTTAATGTTGATTGCAATCAAGTCACATTTGAAACTCACATATTTTACAGACTCTTTACCTCTAGTAAACAATTTTAGAGTTGATACCATTTACGATAAGATCAAGTTTTTTCACTTCAACTTTATCAATTAATTTTGATTTTATTGTATTTACTTCAATCATGTCATAAAAAATTCAACTTTACCAATATATGAATTAATTTTTTAAATGCTTATAATCTAAATAAGATACCAAAGAATATAATTTTATATTTTATCTTAAGAAAGGAGGAAACTAATTAAGGCTTTACTTAGACATGGTGAATTATTTATATCAAAATATTATTTTTTATCTGAACACATTCAAATGATCTATTTGATGTTGTCTAGAAAAAAAAAATTAAATCAATCACTTTAAATATAAGTTTGAGCTTTATTTAGTCTTCTAATAAGATATACTTTAGAGGGTAAAATTTTGATTAGTTCTTTATAAGTTAATAAGTATTAAAAATTATCAGATAATGTTTTCATTATTATTTCATATTCAGACTAGATACATACTTACAATTATTAATTGTTTACAATTATTAATTATATGTTCATTTTCATAAATGTTGTATGTACAGTGTTTAATGCAAATTTACATTTAATTCTAATCGATAAAAAATGGTTTTATTCTTATTTATTATAAAAATGGTAACTTTAAAAGGAATATTAAAGGCTGTTTTCAAACTATATGTAACAAATTTATATGCAGTTAAATGCATATTTAACTGCATAAAAATGGTCTAAAAACAGTTTATTAAACTATTAACTGCAATAAACAATTTTTAAAACTATATTATTTAAGATTATTCATGAATAAACCTTATAGATTTAATGTGACTCAAATGTTATACTTGTGTTAAAAAATTTTTTGACCTTATTTCCACAACTCTTATCAAATTTACTGACAAAAGACTATATCTAATCTATATTTTAACTTTTCTTGTTTTTAATTGCTGCAAATTTACATATCGAATTTTCTTAAACCCATTTTTCAGTTTCATTACTTTTAATTGGAATAAAGAAAGATCATTTAAGCACAATTGCCCCATATTATTTTTTTCTACAGTCTATTAGTAATTTTAGCTTGCTAAACAATTTTTGTACAAATGTAACTGTTACAGTAAGTGTGAAGTACAAAATAATATCAGAAAAGACATATGCTACATTTGTTTCTAAGCAATTTGATCTTTAAAAAGTTAGTCAAATCTTTGAACTTTCTATTTATTTTAATTTGTCTTTTAAAAGCAAATTAAAATAAATAAATTGCATATATAATAATAAAAAAAATTATAACTACCTTACCAGACCCATTAAAATACAGGTATTTGTAAGTTTATTCCACACCAACCTTTCCTATACTTTTTCCTATTATATATATATATATATATATATATATATATATATATATATATATATATACATATATATATATATATATTATATATATATATATATATATATATATATATATATATATATATATATATATATATATATATATATATATATATATATATATATATATATATATATATATATATATATATATATATATATGAAGACCTCAGTGAAAAAACCGGCGTTGTCACATTTAAAAAGTATTGAGAAAGTATTTATTGATCATTAATAAAAGTCGTTATTTAAAGCAAATGAAACTAAGCAACTTAAAAAAATTTATATTATAATTATTTTATTTAAAATTTATTAAAAACAAAACAGTTCGTAATTTTTTACACAAAAATTTTTTTTTCTTAGTAAATAAAGACATTTATTAATGATCAACAAATACTTTCTCAATACTTTTTAAATGTGACAACGCCGGTATTTCCACTGAGGTCTTTATATATATATACATACATATATATATATATATATATATATATATATATATATATATATATATATATAAATATAAATATATATATATATATATATATATATATATATATATATATATATATATATATATATATATATATATCCCTGCTGTGCTGATGCCGACCACTATAAGATTAAAGTCGGCAAATTATTTTTGACCTTATTTTTCCTAATTCCTAGGGGTGATACTTATTCCTTCACTATACTTCACTATACTATACTTCAATATTTTTTGGTCAACAGTATAAAAACAATTCTATAATAAAATTTGCTTTAGGAGCAGAAAAAATTAACATATGCATCTATTCCGCATATGTATAGCATATAAGAGATTTAAAAAATAGTTTATTTTTCTCCTAAACGCATACCTTTGATAGTTCAGTGGTTTAGAGTGTTGTCATCAGTGTCATTTCAGATGTACAAATCCTCCCCTTAGCATAATAAATTTTGAATTTTTTAAAACTGTATTGTATATATTTATAGTAAAAAATATAGCATAAAAGACTATTAATTGTTAAAATAAAATTCTTTTTTGCTATATTTTTTGCTATAAATTAATTAAGCTAATTAGTCCTAATTATGATTAGATCAGCTAATTAGGACTAATTACTTGAGCATATTAATAACATAGGTATCTCTATCATGACATTTGAGCAACAAATTTCTATCGATATTTTCAGAAATTTTATGCTTTTTTAAAAATTCGTTCCCTTTCTTGTGTTCTTATGTTCTTGTGTTGATAATGCATATTGTTGTAATGCAAATTGTTAAATAAATGTTTTTACGCTATTTAATAAACAAAAGAATTATTAAAGGGTAAATAAATGCTATAAATCAAAAATAAGGAGATTGCCGTAAAGCAATTTTCAAACTAAAGTAAAACTGTAAAACTTGATATATGTTTTAACATTACATAATTAGAAGTTATATAAAAACTTATATATAACATTATATATATATATATACATATATATATATATATATATATATATATATATATATATATATATATATATATATATATATATATATATATATATATTTGTAGTTATATATGTATTTGCATACACTTTAGTTTTCTTGTAAAAAATAAAGTGCTGCAACTCTTTACCGCCATTAACTCAGGTGTAATGGCTGCCATGAGTTCTGTGTAAACACGCACAAATGAGTAACAGCAGCAGTAGTAGCAAGTTCAGTATTAAAATAATATAGGACAATAATAATAAATAATTGGAAAATGTTCACTTGTATCTTTTTTTATTAAAGTTGATAAACTTTGTTAATCCACCAAATTAAAAAAATTTTATAACTTAAAATATTCTGATTCTTAACATATCTTGAAAAAAAGTTAAAATTCTTTGCGGTTTTATTAAAATGTTTCACTTTTAGGCTGTGATTTTTCTTGAAATTCAACATTCCAAGTTTTTGTCGTTTCTGCAGCTTAACCTTTTATTTTAACATATTTATATATTATAATTTTGTTGAAGATAAATAAAGTTCTGTTAGAATTCTTTAAAAAAAGATACCCATAAAGTAAACTCAAACTTTTCCATTTTATCTTTTATGCTTTGTTTTATGCTTAACACTCAGTCAATATCGAGTGTTAAAGAGTTTCTATATAAAATAACTAAACAGCCAGTAGAAAGGTCAATATTCCAGATCATCAAGTAAATTTTTTGTTTTTTTAATGTTACATTTGATTTGTCTGTGAACATTGAAAGCATATCCAATCTAATATTAGAACTTCCAAAAAATAAATAGATACATTTCGTAAAGTGCAACAAAAAATGGGAACAAATCTTATATATATATATATATATATATATATATATATATATATATATATATATATATATATATATATATATATACATACATATATACATATATATATATATATATATATATATATATACATATATATATATATATATATATATATATATATATATATATATATATATATATATATATATATATATATATATATATATATATATATATATATATATATATATTGTGTCTTTTACAACAAGATTTAAGTTTTGGCTGGCAAATAAACATATTCTTTCATAGCACACTTGTTATTTGTTGTTGCAAATCATTGCAACAAAAAATAAAAAGTATGCTATGGTATGAATAACACTTGTTACATATGCTCCATCATATAATTGACATTTTCAATTGGTATTTTCACTTAATTTAATAAGAACTTTGGTTTTTAAGTTTTTTTTTAAAACATTATTTTACATTCATTCTGAAACTGCTTCATCAAAAAATACTAAAAAAGTTTCTTTTATTTTAAACCCTTGAGATTTTAATTGATTATATTTAAGAACATGCACATGTCTAAATGTTATTATTATTATTGCTATTATTGTTATTGTTACTATTGTTATTATTAAACATATTACATAATATTATATACACTTTACTTATTACAGGAGTCTAGCATTACAATACTTTATAAAATTACAACTTCAAATAGTAACAGTATTATTACTATTTACTATAATTATTTTTATTCTTCTTCTTTTTTTTTTATTGTGATACTCCTTTTATAAAAATTCTGTACAAGTGATACCTTCCTTGATCAATTGTGTACAAGTGATACCTTCCTTGATCAATTGTGTACAAGTTATACCTTCCTTGATCAATTGTGTACAAGTGATACCTTCCTTGATAACGATCAATTAGCTATATATACTCTTAATAACAGCATTTAATTATTTAATTTTTATTATTATTGTCAATAATGTTATATTATTTTTATCATTATTATTACATTTTATTATTAGGCATTTTAGAGAAAAACAAGTATCCTAGTGTTGCTGTTTTTTGTTTTGTTATATCTTGGTTAGTATCCAATAAATAGTAATAGAACTAACTATAGTTAACTTTATTTGAAAATTGAATTTGTTTGTTTTAAATTTTGAAACTTAGGTATCAAACTGATAAATTTTTTATGTTGATTACTTGTTTTAAAATATTATCAGATTTATCTATAACTCAACCTCTGCTATAAAATTTTTGTCAAATTCATCTCCGATATTTTATGAATGGCAAAAAAATGAATTTCTTTTCTTGCTAACTTTTAAGTAATAACAAACAAATGCTTAAGAACGGTTTTCCAAAAGGTCGTATTTTGAGGAACATGCTCCTCAGAGCATTTGTAGACTGTCTTAATTTCTTTCTAAAAGAAAAGAGAAGAGACAGCTAAACTAAACAGAAATATCTCATAAAATTTATGCCATGCCTCACATGCAAAGTAGCACTGGAACAAACATGTTAATCAGCTTTTAGCAAAAAGGCCAAACATTGCAAACAACATTTTTTTTTAATAATTATTTTTATTAGCGACCATTTTAGCCAAATAATTTATCTATTCATTCACATTTTTTATATGTGTGTTAACAAACCTGATTTAATTATATAATAATTATATATACAAACAAAAAACTAGTATGATATAACAACTATTTAACCAATAAAGAAACACAGAAATAGCAATGTAGTACAATTTTTATTAGATTGCATTTTAAAAATAATTGCTTAAAAGCTCAACCTATTAAAAATCTTAACTTCTGATTGAGATCACACTTTGGTGCAAAATAAACCTTTTTATTATCATTTTGGTGCAAAATAAAGTATTTTTATTATTATTTCAGTAGTATTTAGGGATTTAATTCAACAATGCATTTTGTTATTAAATTTATTTATAGATTGCATTGTGATGTTAATAAGTAACTTAAAATGTAATTAACTTTATTTAACTTTGAATTGCAGTATTTAATGTTTACTTAATTTATAACTTAATATCAGAATTTCTATAATAAAAATCACTATAAAAAAATTCTACATTTCAACCACAATTTGCTTCAACTTTTTATTCATTAAAAAGTTGAAAACATGAAAAAGTTAAAACATGAATTTATTAGTTTTAAATTTGAGAAATATGCTATTAAAGGAAATGATAAGAACAACTTGTGATAAAAGTACATCTAAATCAGAAACACTAAGAAAACACAGAAGGAAAAATAAGTTTTGACTTAAATTTACAGATTAATTTAGTTATAGGATTTTAATAAATGCAACATTGCAAAAAAAAATTCTAAACTGAGAAGAAAAGTATGTATGAATATATCTTTTTGAAGCCAGTTAACAATGGTGCAAAAAGCGTAAATCACAATTTCATATATAAATCATAAAAAAAAAAGCAACAGTCAAAATGTTACAAATCATGTGCATAATTCTAACATTGTTTGCAGACTATTTGTATAGTGGCTTGAATGATCAGAACATTAACATTAAATTCTACATAAACAAAACTTGTGACATCATTTTAAAACTTAAAATAAATTATAGCTTACTGCATTGAAATAGTCTTGAGTAACATGTAAATTGGTATCCAGAATGAGTGTTTATTGAAGATATAGAGACTTGAAATGCAAGTTTTGCTTCTTTTTTTTTTTCTTTCCATGTAACAGGTTCTATACCACGACCTTGCAGCTCCTTATCTGCTTCCCAGTTTCGTGCTCTTCTTATGCTTAACTGATCAAAGCTTAAAATTAATATATAGCATATATAAAGCTTAATATTTTATTTCAAAATGTTAACTTTGTGATTAAAATCATCATATTCACAATAACATCTACGACAAAAATAAAATAATAACACATAAAATGATAATGATATTGTATTAAAAAGAAAACTAAATCAATCTAGAAATTGTAAAATAAATCACATTATTAATGCTTCGTCACATTTGTTATTAGAACTCAATGTTGTTTGAATGGCTTGGACTCCATTTGGAAGTCTAACTTCTTTAAATTCATATTTGCTTGATCCAGGTCCCTTAGCAGTATGCAAATGAGGTTCATTATCTCGTGTAACAACAAATATTGTTAACACTACCTCTCCAACAATACCAACAACCTATTTGTAAAAACTAAATTATTTTTGCTAATATTTTTAAAAATAATAGAAACATTGCAAACTTAAATTATTTAAATAATATTAATAGAAGAAAACTTTGATTTAATAATCATGTAACCAAATACATAGAGAAGAGCTAAAGAAGATGGGGCATTGTCCCCCCTCCTTCTCCCTTAGATACTTCAACAAAAACAAAATTTTTAATATATAAATTTAATACAGCATGTTGCTTAAAAATGGAAGTAAATAAGGAAAACTACTCAAAAGTAATGCAAAATTTGAATAAACTTGTATATCAATACATGATGGAATTTCATAGTTATATAGTTTAAGACAGTGTAAGACCGATATTTAAAAAAAAGTAACTTAAAGAGATATATGATTATTGGGCTTGCCTACTCACAAATCTTTAAACCACAAAATCTGCCCACTCCCCTGTTCTCCCCTCCTCCCCCACATTTCCTTACTAAATTAAAAAACTTAAAATTGCCCACCACTCCTTACTAGATGATCTAGATCCGCCCCTACAGTGATATATGTATGTTTGCGTATATATATATATATATAAATATAAATATATATATATATATATATGCGTATATATATATATACATATATACATATATATATATATATATATACATATATACATATATATATATATATATATATATATATATATATATATATATATATATATATATATATATATATACGTATATGTATATGTATATATATATACGTATATATATATACGTATATGTATATATATATACGTATATGTATATATATACGTATATGTATATATATATATATATATATATATATATATATATATATATATATATATATATACGTATATATATATATAAATATACATATATACATATATATATATATATATATATATATATATATATATATATATATATATATATATATATATATATACGTATATGTATATTTATATATACGTATATGTAAATTTATATATACATATATATATATATATATGTATATATATATTTATATATATAATATATATATGCATATATAAATATACATATACGTATAAATAAATATACATATAAGTATATATATATATATATATATATATATATATATATATATATATATATATATATATATATATATATATATATATATATATATATATATATATATATATCCATAAGGGCAGAAAAACAGTGATAAAAATGCCTAAATTTGAATTTTTTAGGTAAAAACTTTGGATATCCATTATGTATTATTATAAATAGAAAATAGACTTTTTATTCAAAGACTTATTTTAAATTTCATCACAAATTGTTAAATTCAATATAACATAATTATAATAACAAATCATTAGCCAAATTTATAGATATAAATTATATCTATATCACCACATTACCCAAGCCCGTATACACGACAGTTTTTTTCCTTTTGAGAACTTTGTCGATTATACTATGCTAGGAAAAGAGATATTGGAGAAAAAGAGAAGATAGTAAAGTATATAGTAGGAAGTGAGGGAGTTAGAAAGAGAATAGAGATATTCAGTAAGACCGCTGATTTAAAATACACATAGCAAGAGAACTCTCTTGCCTGTAGGTACTAAAAAGTTACCTCAAGTATTATTTTCCGTCTGCCACTGACTTAAATTGGGATAGGCGCAATTGAGAGCGCTCTCAATTAAAACCATTAAAACCATTAAAAATTAAGATTAAAAACTCAATTAAGACCATTAAAAACTGGTTTTTAATGGTCTAATGGCATAAGGGATCGTCTATTAATTACGCAACGCAAAACTTGTTTTAAAAAATAGAAGTAGGTGATCATTTGCCCATTTACGCAGCGATTTTCGTTTAACTTGAAGAACTAGTTAGAGTTTTGGTTTAATTAAAGATCTGGAAAGCTTTTAATCTTATTTGTTATGTTTTTTAGTTAAATTAAGAGTTGCGTAATTTACGGACGATCCCAGGCGGATTTCCGCGAGACGAAAATATTCGCGCGAAGCGAATTTTTTCATCTATAGGCATGCGCAGTCGTCGATAAGCATGCGCAGATAAAACATTTCTGTTAATTTTGACAGAAATGTTTTATCTGCGCATGCTTATCGACGAAAAAATTCGCTTCGCGCGAATATTTTCGTCGATAAGCAAACATTCTTTGACTTTTTTTTCTTTTTGAATTCTACAGACAGCTATATCGCTAATTTATATTGTAAAAATAAAAACTAGCATTCGATATTTTGTTTCAAATGAAATAAAATATCGAATGCTAGTTAGACCAAACTTACCAAACTGTGATTCGATACTTTTAAAACATGGGATTTTATTATGCGCATGCGTTAGCTGCAAATATATAAATATTATTTTAATTAATCGTGTTAAGCTTTCATTATATATTGTTTACCAATTTGCTTGTTTGCTTGTGTTTTTTGTTGTTGGTAAATTATTTCTTGTGAAATGAAGCAAAACAGATTATTAATGAGCTTGATTAAGTATAAGATTTAATAGATTTTGAAGTTGTCAGTTCGCTTTACTGTGATTAGCAAAGCTTTGTTATTAGCAAATTTAACACATTTTTTTAATTTATATTTTTGAAGAACTAAAATTTTTGTAAGATATTGGTTAGTTGTTAATAATACTTCTCCTTTTTATCTTTTCGAAAATAGTAATCTCTATTATCTGTCATTTTTTTATTAAAAAATATAATGGTTTTGAATAGGGTAGTTTTCACAAAAATAGGTCCGCAAATAATGGCGAGTAATCAACAACAAAGGTTATCAAGAGCATGTAGAATATGTGGAAAACTTTTAGGAAAAGACGGTTTTAAAAGTGACAGTAAAATTGTTCAAATATATAAATATATGGAATAAATATATCAAAGATTCTCAGTGTATTTATATAGAGAAAATGTGTATGAAGTGTTAGGAGCTACTGCAGTTTCTCTCCCCTCCCCCCCCCCTCCCACTTTTTTTTTTAATTGCTTATTATGATAGAGAACTTTATGCTGATTAAGAATTGTATAAAAGCAGAGGTCTGAAAATCAACATTGATATAAAACTTGCTCGAGAATTTGCATTAAAAAGTAAAACTAAAGGTAAAGCAGAATTTAGCAAATGCATTTTTGAGCTTGTCCAATTATGTTTTTTGAATAGCATTATTACAGATTATCTTTAAAAAATTGTATTCCAACTGTATCTTCTGCAAGATACAGTTGGAATACAAGTTTTGTGCGAGCCAGAAAGTGCAGAAAATGTTTTGAAAGTATATAAACCAAGAATACTTTATTATGAATCGAGAAAAAAAAAGAAGGTATTGTATTGAAATAAAAACACTATTAATTAAATTTACTCATAATTAAAATTAACATAAAACTTGCTTTTAAATTTTGTACAATATAGGAGCGTAAAGTTTAATAAGGCTGAAGTTTTTGTTTTTTTAAGTTATGAATAATTTTATATGTATATGTGTATGTATATTAGGGTGTCCCAAAAATACGAAAAAAAAAAAAGTTGTACACACCAAATTCTTTGTCTATACACTTATAGAAGACCACTAGTATTGAAAAAAGGTTTTTAAGATCACTTCAAGTGCTTACTGTAGAAATTTGAAAAAAGGGATTTTATTAAATATACTGATTTTTTTTAAACTCAAATATTTCCGCTTCTTCTAAATAAAAACTTACTCTTTTAACAATTCTAATAACTGTAGTTTTTTATAGTTTAAACATCTGTAATCATTAAAAAAAATATTGGTAGCTTTGTAGTAGGATATGGTGGCAACTCAATAACTTAGTATTATCACACTTTTCTTGATCACTGTTCTAAATATTAAGAACTTTTAAAAACAATATGTATATATATATATATACTGATATGTTTTTAATACAATAATTATTTGAGTATTATTTTTGTACTTTTTTGACAATTAGTTGTTTTCTTTGCAATTATTGATTTTGATTAAACCAACTTTATCTTATTTAAAATATCGACTTGTGAATACACCAACTTTGAAAGCCGCAATCTTGATTAAATAAGGTAAACAAACTTAAGCCAATCGTTTTTTTCTGATAAAAAAACAACGAATCAAACTGTTACTCTTTACAAAAGAATATTTTGCGTAGTTTATTATTACAAATTAAATATTGATAAAAATTAATTATAAAAAAATTAAAATATATTTATGTTATGGCGAAAAGAAAGAAGACTGCTAAAATAAAAAAATCCAACTATAATGTTAATTTAAACCCGCGTCGACCATTTTACATTCTCAGAAGTCCAATTTCTGTTTTTCCCATACATCAACTACCAACAAATGGAATAGTTCTACGATATTATCAGTATGTTATTACAGAAAAAAGTAAAAGGTTCAAGTCTACTCAAGAAAATTTCTCTTGCAAAACAAAGAGTGGGAGTAGGGATATAGTTTGCCATGACAAAGATTTTTGTTATGAAAGTATGGAGATATGTTGCCTTAGAAAAGTTGTAAACATATGGAAATATGCTGGTTTTGGAAAGTATATAATTTCTGAAGTACAAATTGTTAAAAAATTTATTAAACTAAATAAACTGTACATTTCTATGCGAAATACAAGTTATCTTTCCTGGAACACAATTACCAAAAAAAATCACGAAAATCGGTTTGAAGAATTTCTTGAGAATTTATTTGATATTTCTCAAAACAACATAGAAGATAAAATCAAATCAGATAAAGATATGCCAAGATCGAATGATGCAGTTATAGAAGATTTGGCTTTTCTTCAAGATCAAAGAACAATGAGGAGAGGTGTAATAAGTGATAAATATGACATTGATATGCAGCAAAGAGTTGAAAGGAGAATTAAAAGGTATGAAAGAATGAGATCTTATGAAGAAAAATGTAGAGTTAATGAATATTTTGGATTGGATAGAAAAGTTGATTTTGAAATGGATGAAGTGATCTCTCATAACTCAGATGAATTTGAGGCATCAGGTAAATGATATCTCAAATTTTAACTTTAATTGAAAACTTTTAAATAATTATTCTTAATAATGGTTTAATTAAAATTTATATTTGCTTTATAAAGTAATTACTGCTTTTCGTTACTTAGGTTCTGCTGCTCACCAATCTTCAGTTTCTAGTGATAGTGATTTAGATTTTCAAGAAAGGGGTGAAACCCAGCTTCCAACACACACAAAGCTAAAGCGTCAAAAACACTCTAAGTTGGGCTGTTCAGAAATTGCAATAGAGTTTGACAGAGACAATCTTATATTAGCTACAACACCTGTTAGTGTTAGATGCGGAATCAGCATTCGCTCACAAACAATGTTTCTAGGAGCTGTTATTAAAGCTTTAGGCGGAAATGTCAATGACTTAAATATATCTAGAAGCTCAGTAGCTAGAAGTAGATTCAAGTATATTGAAGATTTAGGTAGATTTGTTTACATTCAAAATATTTATATTCAGGGTGTTAGCTAGCCCAAAGATGTATATTGGGGAATTCACAATGGTTTCAAAATTCCTAAAAATCAATGACTTTTTTTTTTGATTCTTATTTTGAGTTTTTTAGGACAATTTCTTGAAAATTTCCAATATTTTCCTGAACAACAACAATAAATATTCCCAATACAGCAAAAACGTGGTATAATGTTTAATTTTGGCTAACACCCTGATATTAAAACAATCAATAGTAGTTATAAAGAGAAATAAATTCTTTTTAATTTAGGTACCACCATCAGATCAAGCTATTACGAAGAAATGGCAGGAAAGAATTTGATCTTGCACTTTGACAGTAAGTTGGTAAAAGAAATAGAGGAAAAGTTAAAAATTACTGTTAAGAAGGAAAGGGTTGCTATATCTGTTACCAGTCCTGAATTTACTACAAAAGACGATCGCCTACTTGGAATTATACCTGTAGAGAGCACTAAAGGAAAAAATCAAGCCATTGTTATTCAAAACATTTTAGAGTACTTTGAAATAGCGGATAATATAATTGGAGTCTGTACTGATACTACATCAAGTAATACAGGTAGACTAAACGGAGCTATAATAATAATAAGTAGAATTCTTAATAAATGTTTGTTTTGGTTTATGTGTCGTCACCTCATATATGAACTTCATATAAATCATGCAATACAGGCTATCACTAAAGTTAAATCTAAGGGTCCAAGTAAATCTATGTACTTGGCTTTTCAAAGAAACTGGGAAACTTCTCATGAATCTGTGAATTCAAGAGTTCCAGAACTGAAAATATTTGATTGGAACAAGCTCGAAATAGGTAGCAAGCTTCACATCTTGGCGCTAGCAGCTAAAGATTATGCAAAGTATTCATTAGAGAATAAAATTTTTCCAAGAAATGACTATAATCACCTTGTAAAATATTTGGCTTTTTATCTTGGCGTCGAATCTGATAAGCTTAAAGAATTTAAAATTCATCAACCTGGAGCTTGTCACAAAGCAAGATTTATGGTGGATGCTTTGTATATTCTTTCACTAGAGATGACATCCACTGTTATAAGCTTTTTACCTGATGAAAATAAAAAAGAAATAGAAACATGTGCCTTTATTGTTGCTGTTTGTTATGCTCCATGGTACCTTAAATCTAGATGCACTCAACACGCTGTACTTAATGATTTTAATGCTTTTAAAGCAGCATATGTTATCAAGGATGAATTTAATGCTGATATTGGTAATGCTTTGATTAAAAGTTTTCATAAGCATTCGTGGTATCTTTCTCCAGCAATAGTTGTGTTTTCACTCGTTGATTCTCACTTGGAAATGTCTGTTAAGTATCAGATTTTGAATTCGTTAATTTCTTTTCCAGTTCCAGAGCAAAAAAATATAAATATGGAAAAACCTAATCCAGTTTTAATCTTACCAAACAGCAAGCTTTCAGAACTTGTTACTGCTGATAGCTGGCTTATATTTTTACGCCTTGGAATCACAAATCAAGTTAAAGATTGGGTTTCTTCTCATCCCAACTTTTCAAAAACTGAATCATATGGTGTTTTTGAAGTTTTTGTTAAAGGACTTAGTGTAACTAATGACTGCGCTGAAAGAAACATTGGCTTAATAAACGACTTTTTTAAATATTCTCAAAAGGAAGAACAGCGCCAAAATATACTATTGATAGCAAGAGAGGAGAGAACAAAAGTAACAAAGAATGTAACTCAAAAAGAACTTATAAATATTTAAAACTCTCTATATGATAATATTAATATATATTAGTGGACAAAATAATCACACTGTTATTTATTTTATTTTGATATTTTGAAAAGCTAAAAACTAGAGATTTTGGAATTTTACAGTAAGCACTTAAAATGATCTGAGAGTAATTTTTTAGCATGTATTTGTCTTCTGCCTTAGTATAGACAAGGAATTTTGGGTGTACAAGAGGAGTTTTAAAAAAAAGTGTTTTTTTGTATAATTTTGGGACACCCTAATGTATATATATATATATATATATATATATATATATATATATATATATATATATATATATATATATATATATATATACATATATATATATCTATATGTATATATATATATATATATATATATATATATATATATATATATATATATATATATATATATATATATATATATATATATACAGAGCCGGATTTACAGTTTTAGAACCCAAGGCCAAAAAAAGCCTGCAGCCCCATATTTAGAAGTAGTATGTTAGTTTAAAAAGATATAATCTTTGTTTAACGTAATTAAAAGTTTTATTTCAGTTTTTTTTAAATATTGTTTAAAATCTACATAATTTTTTTTCTGTATTTTTCATTAACGAAATCTTCAATCAATGAATCTATATTAATTGACTTCGTTTTGTCTGCGTTGCTTGATAATAATGCAAAATTGTTTAACTTTTTTGTGACATAATTGATCGCAAATCATTTTTTGTTAATTTTACTTTTGAAAATGACCTTTTTTCTAGAGCAGTTGGATATCATGAAAATATGTCTCGTGATTCATGACATTCATATGGAAAATCCTAAGAATGATTTCAGTATTTGGAAATGTAGCCTCCACTTGCTTTTTCTTTATAAGTTTGTACAAATCTAAATAGGACAATTTAGGAACTTGTGTATTAAAATGTTCTTTCAAATACAGATGTAGATGTTCAATTTCTGCATATAAATTATCATTAATATCTTCCACCAGACAATTGACACATGTCTTCAGCTTATCTTTGTTGAATCTCGTGTCTATTAAAAATACAAATTTGTCATTCAATTCCTGATAGCATTGAGCTCTTTCTTTTAAATTTGTAGTAAGATTATTGATAGTTTTAAAAAAAACGTTTGTCTTAAACTCTTCACATGGACTTAATTGAGGTTCTTCTGTTCCGTTTTCACCTAATAGCGCTTTCTTACTACGGCGTCTCTTTTGTAAATAATCTACGCCTGGAACATTAATTTTGCATCTTGTTCTATTAAATCGAATGTGTTAGTTAATCCAAGAAGATAATCTCCGAGAGTAAAAGTTCAATAAAGTTTAGTACATGTATCTAGAGTAATAGTTGCACTTAGCGATGATTTGGAGACAGCATTCATTCATTGCAAAATTTAATCCCATATTGTTGTTTGTAAAGCAAATTCAAAAGTTTCCATTTTCGACATTAAATTTCCAGCCGCAGCTCTTGTTTTTGCTTCAAAACTTTCACACTCATTGATTTTTACCAATCCTTTCATTAATTTATTGTAGTTCTGGTGAACGGTTTTGACCGAGTCAGCATGAGCGCTCCACCGAGTATTCTATAGTTATTTCAATGAACTACTTGCAAACTGTTCCAAAACACTCCACAACTTTGTAGAAGCAGAGAAAAATTGTACAGTTCTTGAACAATACCAAAAAAATTGATTCCCTCGATGCAGCAATCTACAGCAGCCTCTCCTACCAAGTTAAGAGAATGACCTGAACATGGCAAGAATTTTGCCAGCTTATTGAACTCCAAGATTCTAGTTTTCATTCCTTTATATTTTTTTCAGTCATATTGCTTGAGTTATCATAAGACTGGCTTCTGATTTCCAAGTTCAATTTTACGTTTAAAAAGTCCACGGTTGCATTTGCTAAATTTTCCCCGGTGTGATTATCGATGTGAATGAAGTTGACAAATCTTTCAATAGGCTCATTAGAAATTTGATCAATGTACCTCAAGATCACACATAGTTGATCTTTTTTATGTTTTTGGCCAATAAAGGATCAAACTGAGAAAAAAAAAAAAATTCCCGTTGCTCTCAGACCGAAATTTTTCATTTGAACCTCTAAAAGCTAAGTTTCTTTTGATTAATGTGCAAATTACAGCTGTAACTCTTCTTAGAACCTCTCTCCAGTAGTTTTTTTCTTTGAATATTTCATTAAGAAGTCGATCATTTAAAAAAACCTTGTTATTTTTTTTTGTGAAAGTATACTAAGGAAGCTTTTCTGTGGTCTGATGAGTGTTCATACCCCTGAATTTTTCCAATCTTTATATCCCGTTGAAGCTAAAGCACATTTTGAGGGTTCAAAAAGCTTGCAGACAAAACAGAATACACAACCTAATGCTGGGGAATATATGAGCCATTCTCTATTAAACGTTTCACCATTTACTTTTTTCCCCAAAAACAAGCTTTTTGAGCAATATCGATCGCGATCTTGATACATCATTTTAGAGGATTGAAAGTCATAATCTGCATTTTGACATTTTAACGGACCGTTCTATAACCAAAATTGTATATCCTCAGCTGAAAGAGTTTCCCAAAGCCCTGGATCACTTTTCCTATTCAATGGCAAATCAATAGGGAAACATACCCTCTCCTTATTGAGTTCCGATTGTTCGTTTAAAGTTTGAGTTTCATTAATTGAGTCCTCTACAAAATCCAATATTTTTTCCTCTTTACTTATGTCACAGTTTGCAAGATTAGCTGAAGTTGGTGAATTACCATGACATTGCGCTTTTAATAAAAAAACTATCAAGTTTTTGATGTTTCTTTATGTTTTCTTCTACTATTACTTTTTTCTTTCTTTTTGCAGCTCCAGTTTCATAGCTTCTTCCCATATCTGTTAAAAAGTTCTGAAAATGAAAACGTTTAATTAATTTAATTGCTATTGTTTATGAGCACTGATTTTACTAATAGATAACACTCCACTACTTTTTATTATTAAAATTAAAATAGCCTACATAAAAGTAAAATAGCCTACATAAACAAGCAAAAGTTTGTTAAAAATAAACAGGAAAACAAACGTTAAAAATTTATGATTACTTTTTTCCCAGCGCGCTTATTTACTTTACTGTAAATCCGCTCTGTATATATACATATATATATATATATATATATATATATATATATATATATATATATATATATATATATATATATATATATATATATATATATATATATATATATATATATATATATATATATATATATATATATATATACTTACATACATATATAGAGTGGATGAAATAGAATTAACCTCACCATGTACTTATCCAATATTTGGTAAATCTCTCAGTAAATTTGTGCAATGCATCTTTTGTATCCACACTTATATAACTATTGTTACAAACAACAACTTATTAGATTATAATATAGCACAATTAAATTGCGTTACATTTGATAAAACCATAAAATGTATAATACTTAATATTTGCGGTAGCAAGTAGAATTAGCCTCATCAATAATTATTTTCAGTTTACTTGTATATTTTGATCTACTTATACGCATTTGTGACTTAGTTTTTATAATTATTTCTAAGCTAAACAAAAACTGTTAAATCCTGGCTCATAAAGTTTTAAACATTTGGTTTTTGATACCTTAATTTGAAATGGGACGTGGTAAGCGTTTGAACGAATGAAGTGTTAGCAGTAATCAAAGCATGTAAAGATACAGACTTATGTAATCGGGAAACTATAAACAAAATTAAAAGATCTACAAAAGTGGTTAATAATTACTTCAAGATTAGCGTTAATTACGGAGCTTATAAGAAAAGTGGTTGCAAACGTAAAATTGATAATCGTACTAAACGAGTTATTGTACTTCGTGCTGCTGCTCAACACATGACTACATCTCAAATTCGCCTTGATTTACAATTACCTGTAACTGTTCAATGTGTGAGACAAATCTTACATAAAGATCCAAACACAGTTCGGAAAAGCGTAATCCAAGACCAAAACTTACAGTTCGTCATAAAGAAGTTAGATTACAATTTGCAAAAGAACACATGTCTTCGCAGGAAGAGTGGCATCAAGTTCTCTTTAGTAATGAAAAAAAGTTCACTCTAAATGGTCCTGATGGCTATCAATATTAATGGCACGATCTTCGAAAAGAAAAAAAAACCCGAATGAGTCGTAACTTTAATGGTGGAACTGTTATGGTTTGGGGGGCTTTTTCCTTTGCTGGAAAACAACCACTTGTATGGATTTCAACAAAAATTAATTCACAGGACTACATTGACTTATTAGAAATTAGTTTGCTTGAACATGTTAAATAATCGATTGGTGAAAGTTTCTCTTTTTAACAAGACAATGCTGCTATCCATAACTCAAAGCTTACAAAATCTTGGTTTAGAGAGAAAAATCTTCACATAATGGAATGGCATGCAGTCCAGGTTTTGACCCAATTGAAAACCTATAGGGAATACTCTCTAGAAAGGTTTATGAAAATGATATGCAATATGAATCCGCATTGGAGCTGAAAACTCGTATCAGAGAAGCTTGGAATGAAATATCTATAGAAACTATACAAAACCTTTTGACTAGTATGTCAAGTCGCATATTTTAAGTAATTAAAAATTCAGGAAGCAATACTAAATATTAAATGAGCGTAAAACATAATATTTTCTGTATTTTCTTGTATATAATGTAAATGAGGCTAATTCTATTTTCTCCACAAATTGAATACTTTTAATTTTTTTCCACTTGTAATTAATTAAACATACCAATTTATAAACTTTTTAATTGTAGTAGAAGATAATAAGAAATAAGGTAGATTTAACAATTGTTTCATTGCCATTTTTGTTAAATTAGAACGAAAAATAAAGGTGAGGCTAATTCTATTTTCTCTGCTGTATATATACATATATATATATATATATATATATATATATATATGAGCCGGAACTAGCTTTTTTTGGTCTTTGAGATAGCTAACTTTCAGACATGGAGCAAACGCCAAACATTTATATGTTTATACTTATGTCAAATAAGGATGCTTTGCAAAAAATTGCGATGAATAAAGGCTGGGAACAAAAAAGCCCCAAATTTTGTGCCACTCCCCCCTGCCCCAAACGTGAGAGCAACAAGTTGATGAAATATTTTTTGTACTGTTCTCAACTAGACTTATATTCATCGATAAATTTTAAGTTTCATAGTATTATCTTTCAGTGTTCAAAAATAACGACCATATAAAATTTATAACCCCCTCAAAGTGAGGGGGGTTTAAACTTTATATGGTCATAATTTGTGAAAGCTAAAATATTTTACTATGAAATTTAAAATTTATCGATATTTATCTGTGTGTTTGTGTGTGTGTGTATGTGTGTGTATATACAACAAAGTGTTTAATCAAATATAAGAAATTAGTTTTATAATTGTATAAAATATTGCATTTGAAGTCCAGCTTTTATAATGCCTTATATTGCATTTGAAGTCCAGCTTTTATAATTTTATAAAGAAAATTACTTGAAAATCATGTATATCAGTTTAGCGAATTATGAAGATTAGATACAGATGTTTATGGTGAAAAATGGAGATTAGGAATAGATGTTTATGTTGAAAGTTTACACACCGACCCACCAATCTTAATAGATTATTCTGGCATATGGGTTGTAGTCAGCTTGAAAGCATTACTAAAGAATATTTTATAAAAAATCAACCTAAAGCAAAAAATATTAAGTCTAATGTAAAAAAATAATAATAAATTTATAGAAATTTTTTACGAAGTATTTTTTATAAAAGAATTTTGAAATTAAATTTATTATAAATTTTTCAAAATATAAATGATAAACAAAATCTTCATTTTTAGACCTTTTTGATTTTAAATCTTAAGCAATGTAAATCTAAAAGTTAATATGAGGGAAATTTTTATATTGAATTAAAATATATTTACAACTTAAAAGCTAAATATATTACTTATTAGGAGTATGGCCTTTTGATTCAAAATCAAAATTTAACTTTTATATGATGCAGATGATCATTTCTAGAATTTAGAATTTTTGTTTTTTTTTGTTTTTTTTTTGGTATTTTAAATTTTAAACTCTTACAAACTAAACTTAAAATGTTGCTAAATCTTAAATTTGAAAACAAAATTTGGCTTAGCATTATGAAAATTAGGGTAGAGCGGGGCACATAGGGACACTTAAGCAACAAATGCTAGTTACGGATAAACTTATTATTGTAAACAATATTTTTTATAAATTTCCTAAAATTCATTGATATAAGTAAATGAAAAAACAAAAAAAAATTCTAAAAATAAGCTCAACAGCTAACGTAACGAAATTCTAGACTAGCAAAATTTTTACATTTTGCAAGTGGGTGGAGCAAAATGGGACAGTTAAAAAGCAGCAGTTATTCGTTAATTGTAAAGCTTTAAAAATGATAAAAAAATGAAGGCTATCTATTGTTTAAACATGTTGAGACATTGAACTCTCAAAAAAAATAACATAGTTATAGAAACTACATGCCCATACATCCATACATCACAAAAAAAAAATAACTAAAATAAATTTTTAAAAATAACTAAAATAAGTTTTATTATAAAATACCCACCGCTCTGCTCTAACCTATATATTATTAAGTTGTTAACTACTACTATATTTAAAAATAAACAAAAAATATTCTGAAACTATTTGGCAACATTTTTGATTAGCTGGCTTATTTATTAGCAATATGCCAATGTAAAGCAAATTTAAATATGTCATATTTGCGAGCAGCTTTTCTAGTTCCTTTTTACTCACAGCTAAAACTGCATTTCATGCCATTTTGGGTGATTGATCAATCTTATGTCATTTCTTACCATCTTTATTAATATCAGGTTAAGTTATAAAAATATGAATTTCTTTGGATTTATAACTAATACTGCTTTTCTAAATAAGGAAAATAATACTTTAGATTAGTAATAAAATCATCAAACTGTAAACAGCATCACAAAATGGTAGTAATATACCGTCAAAGGGAGTTACTTTGGCCAGCGTGGGTAACTTGGTAACGCGGCCACACTTCGGTAAAAAGATTATTTAGCTTATAACTCCATTAAATATATATTTTTTCCCACTTTCATACTTGCAAATCATAGATTACACTTTAACCTTAAATATTATGTGGGTATTTAATTTTTCAGCTTTTTTTAGGTTGGCGCTACTGGCAGTAAAAGTTTTGTTGTTATGGTTACATCAATATTTACCTACCAAACTTTTCCATGTACACCTAACTAAATACGAATGTACAAAGCCTAAGTGGGGTAACTTTGGCCAAGCCTAATATTGGCCAAAGTTACCCCACAATTTATAATTTTATTTTATAAATGTTTATTATGTTACCTCTTGTTTTATATACATTAATAATCTTTTGGTACTGTTTACTGATACCATTTTGTTGTTTCCAGGTGAGATTCAAGTGTAGTGAAATCAGCATGCCTAAAAACTATGTGCGGAAAGTTGGTTGTCGTAAGTATGCTGACTATTCAAATGAAACTCTACAAAAATGTCTTGATGACATTCGATCAGGAAGGTGCACTCAAACTAGTGCCTCTAAACTGTACAAAATCCCAAGAAGTACAATAAAAAACAAGTTAAAGAACATTTTTAATAAAAATCCAGGAAGGCCAACTGTGTTAGACGAGAAGCAAGAGAAAGTCTTTGTGGAACATATTTGTAAGATGGCTGAATTTGGATTCCTCGTAACTGAAATAGACCTTAGATTTATATTTAAGGGTTATTTAGACAAAACTGGACGCACAATCCCTCAGTTTAAAAATAATCTTCCAGGCATTGAATGGGTAAGATTGTTTAGAAAGCGGAACCCTATACTGACGGTTCGAGAATGCAGCAATGAAAATGCAAAGAAAATGTTCTTAAAAGACTTCCACAGAAAGAAGTGGACTCCAGCATTGTCAGTGAAACCTTTATTGAACACATTTCTAAGGAAAGAGATGAGTGTAAAAGTAACACAAAAGAGAAGAGGAAGCGAAAGAAATTGAATGCACTACCTGGCAAAAGCATTTGCTATGAAGATTTGTTACTTGAGGAAAACGTCCCTTCAACGAGCAATGGAGGCAAAAGTAAAAAACCGAGAAAGATTATCTGTGAAGAAGAATTTGACAGTCCTGATAGCATTAGTGATGATGACTTAATTATGTCACTCCACGACATGTCAGATAATTTGAACTTTTCTGAAAGTGAAGGTAATACTGGACTTGAAAGACAGGATTTTCCTACATTGAGCTTGGACGAAAAGAAGTGTTTGAAGGAAGACGATTTTGTAGTGGTGTTGTATGACAAAAACTACTATGCAGAACTCATTGACAAGATGCCTGATGTAAATGAAGAAGGGCCAAAAATTGATTGCATGGAGAAGAAAAGCAAGTGCTGGATTTGGCCCCAGAAGAAAGACAAGTTAATTTACAGTTGGAAGGATGTCATTTCAAAAATTGAGCCTCCAAAACAATTGAACAAAAGAGGACATTTTAAAGTTCCTGAACTGGATGTTTTTTTCCTTTTTAAGTGTTTTAGTTTGCAACTAAAATCTTTTAGTTTAGAACTTACTTGACAGGTTTCAGTTTTACATGGGTAACCAATTTTTTCAATTAAGTTCAATGTCGTGTTTTGCTTCTAATGTTTTATAAATAAATAAAATTTTGAATTTTTAAATTTGTCTATTACTTTCCTTTGGGCCATAGTTACTCAATGGGTGGGACATCTTTGTACTAGAGTATTTTTACAATGCATTTTATATGAGAAAACAACAAGTGGTCATAGTAACACCAACCCCTGGGTAACTTTGGCCAAAATATTAAAATAACCAAAAATAATTATATTATTTTTAAATATTTAAAAAAGTGGTATGGATGGATAGGGAATCTTTTATTTAATAGTTTAAAAATGTTTTGACTAACTTACTACAATTCATATTAAATATAATATTACTAAAGTGTTAAGGTGCAAGTTTTTTGGCCAAAGTAACCCCCTTTGACGGTAGTCAATTATATAAATAACTTGTCTCGATACGCTCCACAAAAGTCATTTTACTGAAATTAATACTATTCAAAAAATTTAATTCCAGATATTTTTTTAAAACCAGATAAAAAATACTCTCTGAATAATATAAACTTTTTATAAATAAAGCAAATTAGCAATAGTTTAAGATAATAGCTTAAGAAAATACGCAAAATTTGTTTTTCGCCTTATTGATGCATTATAGTTTTTTTAATGTATTATTGTATTTCTAAAACAATTTTTTTTCACAATAACAAAGCACAATAATTTAAAATATTTTATCAAAAAAAAAAAAATTTGTAAAAAAATGATTTTTAGCTGAGATGCAAGACTTCAGGCATAATTGTACACGATTTAAAAAAATATCAGGTAAAAATAAATAACTTATAATTTTTCCTTACAATATCTAGAGTAAGAATATATTTTGCTTTTTATTCAAATAGTTTTTATTCGTTAAATATTCTTTAAATAATTCGAGGCAATGCTGTACTTTATTCTACCAAAAAACGTAATTATTTCAAACATTTTATTATTTTTCTTTCTTTACGACTTAAGTTTTTTTTTTTTTTTAATTTGATGAAGAGCTTATCAATTATATAATTTAAAAACGTTTTTTCTTTTTTTGATTTCAAAGACTAATTGCATATTTAAATAGAAAATCAATCACTAAAGTTTTTCGTTTTTACGGAAAACTGCTTCGCCGTTTTTTTAAAAAGCTAATTTAATGCGCATGCTCAATGTAAGCTTTAAGGTGTTATAAAAGATCTTCTTGGACATGGATTTTAATAAGTTAATAATATAAAATTTAGCATTTGTATGCACCAGCAATACAGTAATACAGTAATGGAATTGAAAGATCGTTGTGTTATTTGTCAATACACTATGAATAGAAAGTCTGTTATTAAATTGAATCCATTCAAGCATTTATTTCACTAAATTTGTTTACAACCACTTCAGGAACAACCAGAACCACCTTGTCCAATTTGTAGACATGAAATACATACAACTGAACAAGTTAAAAAAAAACATGTTTTATCTTCATCGAATGATAGAAGAAGAGTAATTAAATGTGCTGAGCGAAACGACGATTGGGTGACTCTGACGCAAACTTTAGGTGTCAAATATAAGACAGGATACAATCGGGTCCGCAGCGGAAGTTTAAATTTTATTGGAAGAGGTGGTTTCAAACCAAAAAAATTAACCGATGATCAAATCGAAGAAACACTAAAATGGATTAAAAGTGACTGCCAGTTGACATTGGTGGCCATTAAAGCAAGGATATTAAGACGATTTAATATTAGCGTCAGCACAACCACAATTGCCAATTACCTCGAAGGCAGACTATTTTCATTTAAAAAAGTGCACAAGGAGCCTACTACAATGAATAGTAAGGAAAACAAACAAAAAAGAGCTGAATATGTTAGGAACATTAACGAACACATCACAAATGGTCATCATGTAGTTTGGTTGGATGAAACAAATTTTAATTTTTTTTGTAGAAAAGGCAAGGACGTGCCAAACAGGGGAAAAGAGCAATAATGAAAATACCTTCTTCAAAAGGAGCAAACGTACATTTGATTTCAGGTATATCAACAACAAATGTTGTCATGATGGAAACTCGCAGAGGATCATTTAAAGCAGATTCTTGTAACGAGTGGGTGTTGACTTTGTTTAACCAGTGGGTTACATCCAGGAGTCGTTTAGAGGATTTGGTTGTCTTAACAGACAATGCTCCATGTCACGCTCATTTGGAAAGGGTGTTTAAAAATTCACCGGCTCAGTTGTTACGATTAGGACCCTACAGCCCAATGTTAAACCCAGTGGAAGCTATCTTGTCCAAAATAAAAATAAACATTAAAAATATTCTTCGCATTCTACCTGTATTCGGTGCTGAGATTATGGAACAACGAATGCAGTATTTAGAAAGAGTTGTTACTGCGGCAAAAAAAAATACAATATAGGAGGTAATTGTACACGCGCTGTACAACATACGACCGCGCATTACGCAACGATTTTTAATATGGAAGAAGTCAAAGTTTGTGCTTAACTGAATATTGCAATGATTTTAAATGACGTTGTTTAAATTTAAATTTTTAATTTTTATGTAAAGAAATTATTTGTGTTTTATTTATTATTCATCTGAAATCTCAATTAAATTTATCACGAACAAAAATAAAAGAAAGTTTTAAATGACACCCAATAGGATTTTTCCAGCTACCGTCTAAACCGCTAATGCCTTTTTCATGACTTTTTATATTTTATTGATATTATATTATTATTTCCAGCCTTAAATTACAAAGTATATTAGGACTACAAAATTGAAAATACAAAGAACTTTGTATTCTTTATACTTTTCTCAATTACAACTTTTATCTTCTCAATTACATCTTGCGATTTCTTATTTACAACTTTCATGATCTAAATCACATCTTACGTTTCTGAATTACAACTTTCATCTTCTACATTACATCTTACGTTTCTTAATTACATCTTTTATGTTCTCAATTACATCTAACGTTTCTTAATTACAACTTTCAAGTTCTCAATTACATCTTGAAAAGATGTAGATTTCTAATGTTATTTTATAAAACAAAGCCGTTCAAAAAAAATTCAATTTTTAGAATGACCTTTTTTTAATTGACAACTTTGATAAAAAATATTTCTTGAAAAGCAAAAATTAATTTTTAGCTAACTCTTGCCTGACACAAGAAAATATTTTACTAAGTTTAACTACTTAAGTTCTACTCTTCTAAAGGAATTAGCGAGAATTAAATTAAAAAAAACCTCGATTGTTGAGGCTTCTAATTTTTTTTTTGAAGTATCCAAAACAGCATTATTCTATAAATTAAAACATAAAATGCTGAAACCAGTGAGGCATTATATTACCCTTAGTATAAAAGAGGAATATTGTTTTAAAAATCAGTTACTTTATTTAAGTATCAAGGGAATACCAATTGTATATGGTGTTAATAACTTAAAAAGTTTTTTAAAAATCTATCTGGATGATAGCTGAAAAAATGATACATTAGTTTAAAGATTGCCAACCATGTTGAAAATGGTATATAGATCATGGTTATGCTATAAAAGAGTTTATTGTGACTTAACATAATGGACATGTGACATATGAACAAGTCCAAGTTGATTTTAATTTTTAAAGTTGAAAGAGATAATGATAATTTAAAAAAAATCTGTGTTTCAGAACAGAGTACTTATGGCATTTGCTAAAACCAAAAACCAACAGCTTGTTGGAAATTCATTTTATCTCATCGGGTATGAGGAAACTCTGTTCTCTATCCAAGTAAAAAATTGAAATTGCTGATAAATTGTTTGGAAACATTCCAAATGAGGGCTTCTCAATTGATAAGAGGGTGTATACAATAAATGATGACATGTTGGTTTCAGAGAGTGGACATAATTTTTGATTTTATATAAATTTTAAACACTGTAATAAACTTTTTTTATAGTAAATGTTTATGAGTAGAGAATTATATTATATGTCTTTAAAATTTTTTAATAACCCTAACCTATTTTTTCATAATCATAACTCTAAAATTTGATCAACAAGTTTATTTAGTGGTTTGCATTACTTTATTGAATAAGTTGTATGTTTATTGTCAAAATATTTTAATTAGATATATTTAAAAATTATATAAAACGATACAAAGTAATCTAAACAACTTTTTAGAGTAAAAAGAATTTAGCTACTCTTTGGCCACTTTTGACCATTTCTGGCTACTTTATAAAATATTTCTGGCTGCAGCATATCGCAAAATACTTGGCATTGGTTCACATACGTTTGATTGATTAGTTGACATAGGTTTTTCATAATCAACGTGTCTCAACATTCAGACGCGTAGAAAGAATTTTCAATTTGAGGGGGTTGCAAATTTTATATGGTAATAATTTTTAAACGCCAATAGATAATACTATGAAACTTAAAATTTATCGATGAATATAAGCATAGTTAAGAATAGTACAAAAAATACTTCATCAACTTGTTGCTCTCACGTTTGGGGCAGAGGGAGGGGGGGGAAATTTTGGGGCTTTTTTGTTCCCAGCCTTCAATCATCGCAATTTTTTGCAAACCCTCATTACTTGACATAAGTCGAGATAGGTAACTTCCATGTCTGGAAGTTACCTATCTCGAACACCAAAAAATTCTTTCTACGCCTCTGTCGACATTTCTGTTGTTGTTTTTATCGTTTATTGAAGCACTGTTGCATAAGTGACCGAAATTATATTATTTTAAAATTTGATTGATTTTGAAGAAATAGAGTACTTAATATTTAAAAACCTAGAAAAAAAAAGTTTTAAATATTGTTAACTTGGTGACTCTTAATAATATTAGCGCTAAATTTGATCATTTTATTCTATATTTTGCTTATTTTAGATTTCAACAGTATGCTTAATTTCAAAGCTCTTGTTTTGCAAAGGAATTATTTCAGCAGATTTTAAATAAATATTATCATTTTTTTATGATTCTTATGCACGAAGTAATAAAAAATATTATTGGAGAAAAAAAGTTTATAAAAATTGAAATAGGCATGCATTTTTCTTATTTATTCATAAATGACCGAAGTTACATGTTGACCGAACTTTTTGGGTTTTAAAAAAATTATTAAATTAAATTTCACTAATTACGTGAAATAGTCTAAATAATAGTTAATAACTTAAATATGCGATTTCATACAAGAAAACTTTGATTTAGAAATTTACGCGCGTACAAATACAGTCTTCCAAAAAAGAAAAGCATTAGCGGAGGTGTGTTTCAGGTGACCCTAAACAGTATGTCCGTAAAAACAAGTCTTAAACGAACATCTTAAACTAAAGACTATGTATATATTAATATAAATAAAATCTTAAACTGAAAATCATGCTGGAAACCATGTATATAATTATATAATCATGCAGAAAACCATGAATATAATATTAAAAATAAAGTCTACACTGAAAAAAAAAGTAATAAACAAAGTCTTAAATTGAAAACCATGCCCTAACCCTGACCTTAACACATAGTTCAGGGTTAGAGTATGGTAGGGAGTATGTTACTATTAGTATTTTAAACCTACTTGTTTTTTAAGAGCTCACTAAAATGAGGAAGGGGGCCTAAAATACCCGTCCGCCAAAGCCAAAGAGACTTCGTACCTGTTCTATACAAATGGAAAAACATTTTTAATTTTCGTAGTGATGTGCAAACTTTGCCGAACTCTCCAATAATTTTGCAAGCGATATAAACAGTTTTTTAAAAAAAAGTATTAAAAAAAATAAAACTGTTTAAATTAGTTTTTAGATAAAAAAAGTTTCGGCATGTTTTTAGAAATATGAGATAAGTTTTAGGAAACAATATGCTATAATCAATACAGGACCAATGATGAAAGCTTGAGTTACTCCAGAAGTTACTGGAAATAAAAAAGTGTTCGTCTTTAACGACCTTAATTCTACATTTAGAAAGAAATAAGTTGGCATGAATAAAAAAACAATTGCTTTTACTCTAAATTTAAAATCCTCGTAAAGCTGAACAATTACTCCATAAACGCCGAGTAAAAGCAATTGCTTTTTTTATTCACCCGGCCTATAGTTTAACAATCTCAAAAACTTTCCCAAATACACCATATGAAGCGAGCTTATAAAGAAGAACAGCATGCAAGACTTTATCGAGAGCCTTTGATGTTAAAACTAATAGCCCTTGCTTCACCGCCCCCATCTAACACACGATAGCATCTTTCTGTTATAACACTTAACAAGTAAATTGTTATACTCAAGATGAGATGTTAGGTTTTTTTAGTTAAATACTCAAAGACCTTGCTTATAATAAAGAAAAGACTGATTGAACAATAGTTAGAGAAAGGTCAGGGTGTCTTCTAGAGTTTTTAAAAATCAAAACCACATATGCGTTTTCTTGTAGGCAGGAAAACAAGATCCAGTTAAGCACTAATTAAATAGATTACAGAGTATTCAAAACAATTCTGGAAAACGCTTGCATTAGACTATGACAGGAATATTTTTTGGACAAGCAGTAGAAGGGTTTAAGAGAGATATAACAGAAACTGGAGTGGCTTGGATGTCAAACAATAAACTAGCTTGTTTCTGTGGACGGATACGAAGAATGTGGTTATTATAATCAAGAAACGAGCTAATACTCGAGTGAGATAGTAAGATCAGAGCCATGAACAAGATATGGAATGTTAGATTTGCTTTTATTAATGACTTTTTAAAGACTTGAGAACTGTAGTCTGTTTTCAACTGATTATGTACTGCTGTAATATCTTTATCTTTATCTATACTGTTTATGTACTGCTATATTATCTTTAAGTATTGTCCGATTTCATTTTTTTTTAATTTTTTTTTAAAAATGAAATTGGACAATACTTATAGTTAATGGGGAAATGTGTTTTTCAATTCTAACAACTGTAATAAAATCAAAAAACATTTTTTTATTTTGTAATTTCAGTTAGACTTTTTAGACTGCTCGGCAAAATAAATGTGACACGCAAGCAACTTACACTAAAAAGTAAAGGCAACTTGCCATATAGAAAATCATTAATAACAAAATATTTTATAGTGAAGCTTTAAAGGCAAAGGAAACTCTATAAGTGTGCACGACAAAGTCTAATTAAATGGTTCAAGTACAGCAAACGTGTTAAGTATTCAAATAAATTTCTTCTTGTTTCAATAATTATTAACCGATTGAGGGTTTGGCAGAACGTTCGCAGAAAGTTTGGTAAACTTTTGGATGGAAACATACCAAACGAAAATACAATCAACGTTTCTCGAAGAATTTATAAGTTAAAATACAGACTTCTTTACCGCAGACAAAAAAAAAATGTTATTTCAATACAATTGAAATTAAATTTTTTGCAGCAAGCACTTGCTGTTACAGATAATACTTAAGTATTATCTGTAACATTTTACACCTGCTTACATAGCTTTATGCCGCTACACCTTTTAACAGTTTAACCATAGAAGTATAAAACAGATGGAAGTTCATGAAGCCGCAAACATCAAGCAATCCAACTCTTTGTTAAAGATTATAGTGCTTTTAAAAATCGCCGAGATTTAGGACGTGCCAAGAAATAGGTCAGTTTACCTTAAGCATGTTTTTTTACAGAACTAAAGGCTAGTGTCGGAACGCAAAGAAATCGTAACATTTTTTAATTAAAAAAATGTCACGGACCTGCTTCTGACCATAAAACAACTCAAGTTCTTCTTTTTTGTTTGTATTTAATTGAAACAGTTGTTTTTTTTTTGACAATTTTCTATTTTGTACAATTTTTTAGATTAGTTTTGAAATTTCGCGGTGCTCATTAATAAGACCGTAAGGATTTCTTGGAGCACCTAAATAACTGAAAAAAAACTATTTTTTATAAATTTTTCTAAGTACAAGGTTTTCTATCTAAGCACTTTTTATTTTGTTTTTCTTTCCTATATCTTAAACAATTGTTAGTTAAATCTTAAAAGAAAACTTTTTCCCAATTAAAATAAAATAAATTGATTTAATAAATCTTTAACAGCTTTTATTTATTTATACTGTATGAAAAACTCTTTATGCAAAAATGATAAAAAAAACTTTTTCTATAAATAATAATTGAATTTCAAGATAAACCCAAGTTTACTTAAATTATAAATTGTTTAAAAAATGCTGACCTTTATAGATGGAAAACCATTTTCTGTCGAACCATGTATTGGACCTTTACAACCTTCACTCTCGTAACGAGCGCGATAGGACTAAAAATTAAAAAGTAAAATCATATTTAAATTGACATTTTATTTTATATTTTATACAATTTTTACATGCTATAACTATTCGATAAATTAATTTAATAACAAGTTCTTGGCTTTTTTATTGAACATTTTTCAGGTCGGAGTAATCAACCGGACCAATAGTAGTTAAATCTACAAGTGCAAATTAAGTTCAAATTGAATTCTTTAAAAAAAAAAAAGAAAGGTTTTTGCTCAAAAGAAATTAAAAACACCAGGTATTTTGATTGGTCAAAATAGTATAACGATACTCATTTTGTTTTTGTACAAATTATACTTGTACAAAACTACACAGTGGGTCAGAATACGCTAAACTTGTTTTTTGTCAAGTTTAGCGTATTCTAACCCACTGTGTAGTGTTACTTTAGTGGTGTTTTAACATATTAACATTGTAGCTCAATATTTTTACATGTTATCCAACACACTTTGAAATAACACACTTAAACTTTAACATTTTAATTTTACTCTAGCAACACATTTAGTGAAGTATTTTTATTTGCACTCTAGTATATATGTATAGCAGCACAAACAGTATCCAGCATAAAAAACAACAGCTATGTATGGTTATAAAATGAATTTGTCTTGATGTTTGTTTCCACTTATGTTTTATTCTCGTTCCCAAAAGTAAAAACAATTTTTTAGTTAACAATTTAAGCAAGTGTTTACTTACAAACTTACACAACTTTTTAATATTGTTTTTAGAAGTAATTTTTAAAATGTTTTCAACTTGATTAAAAAATAAAACTTTGTACCGTTTCTGGTTCTTCCATTATTTCAATATTAGGAAGTTTTTCGGTTACTTTATTTTTTTCTTTATCTTGTTTTTTTACATGTTTCATCAAGTTCACCAATTCTTCTTGAGAGGATGTAAGACAAACGTTTTTACTTTTCCATCTGTTATTTACAGTGGTATGTTCCTTTTGCGTCTTAGTTGCTTTATATATATTGCGTGACGTGTCTGGACTATTTGAATCAAATAATTTCTCACTCAATTCATTTTTCTTGAGGTTTGAATTTAAATGCTTTTTTAAATCATGATCATTATGTATATCGTTTGAAAACAAAAGCTCTTCTTTACTTGCATTGGTAATATACTTTCTTTCCTGAACTTCATTTGAGATTTTACTTACCTTTTCTTTTGAAAAAGCTTTATTTAAAAAAAATGCGTATGACAAAGATTCAGCAAAGTCACGCGGTATTTGCATTTATATAGTTGATCCTCCTATTCTTTACAAAATATTCTATAATAATAACTAAATATTTATAATAAATTAATTAAAAATTGGTAATTTAAATAAAAAAAGACGTTTAACTATCTGAATATATATATATATATATATATATATATATATATATATATATATATATATATATATATATATATATATATATATATATATATATATATATATATATATATATATGTATGTATATATATATAATGAGGGGGAGGAGCGACTAAGTTCCTCAAAAAAACTGACATTCTCACACACCCTCGTAGAATTGCTAGAAGTGAGGCGGGATACGGTGGGAATCAATGATTAGGTGGGATTGTATTTTTATTTTATATCCCGCAATTTTTTTTTCAATTAAATATTTTATGTAAATATAAATGTACAATTACAAATGTACATTTATATTTACATAAAACTCATATAATATACAAATTGTTATAGAAATTAACTAACATATTAACAAATTAACTAACATAACTAACTTAAGTTAATGATTTTTTCAAAGAATTTTGAATTAAAAAATATTTAAGCAAAATAAATAAGTATTGTGTGTGAAATAATAGCTGATCATCAAAACCTTCTTCAATCTTCCAAAGCAACCGTCTGTAGGGGGCAATAATGCGTTGTTTACTTTGTCAAACACAATGGACGATGGCTTTGCTCACTTTAATTAAGTGTTCAGAGAAAAAGCTTGTTACTTATAAAGAGTTGTGTATCTACTTACCTTATGCAAATGTTACGCTAGATTATACTTATAACTTGAATTGTGTGTCACAAACACTTACACCTTTTACTTGTAAAGAGAGCTTTGATATCTAAATCTGTGATGCTTTGATGCACAACAAGTATAGTTAATGGTAGCAAACTTGACGAAGTCTTATAGCGGCGTAAAAAATTCGATTTTGTTACACTTGTTACACTTACCATCTGTAATAATTTAATTTTGCAGCATATTAAACAAGACATAACGTTCTACAACATGCTATAGTGTTGCGTTTGTAAATAGCTGTTTTATGCGTAATCACTTAATAGTTATGTCTGATAATTGATGTAAGATTAATAAGAATTTAAGAAATTAGCAAATATGCATTCACAAAACAAACGGATATCTAAACCGCATATTTATAAAAAAACTTTTAACACCACAAAACTGACTTAATAAATTATTAGATGAGCTTATATATCATACCATATTTATTTATGAATCTATAAGCTTATAAAGTTATAATTGTGGTTGAGGAATACATCACAAACAACAACGTTTACGAAAACATGTTACAACTTTAAAGACAAGAGTGACGAAAAGTATTTTATTATTGGATTTACATATAATGTTACGGGGCTAACTTTTTACTTTTAATTTTGAATTTTTTACTTTTAATTTTTAATTTTTTACTTTTAATTTTTAATTTTTATTATTTTAATTTTTCCTTAAGATCAGCCAGGTTTTATGAGATCCATATCTGACGGTGCTTGTCTAAGAGATTGTGTGGCTGCACTCAAGCAGTTTTTTGCAAGGAGTTTTTAATACCTTAGAAACCAGTAAATTTTGGTAATCAAACTATCTCACGCCCTGCGGTAATTATGTTACATAAAATATATATTTATATAACAAGATTAATATAACAAGATTTATTTAGCAATTAACACCTGGCGGTGTTAATTGCTAAATAAATATTGTATGTAACATAATTAGCACAATTCTTTGCAGTTTATTTTACGATTTTTTCAGTCTATTTATCATTCCTTTTTATAGAAAGTTCCAATATTTTAAATAGTGCAAATTTAGTGATAATTTTATAACAATAATTTTTTTTACGTTCATTTATCCTTTATCAGTAACATCACCATTAATCACAACATCATACATGACTTTCTTTGCAGACTTAAATATCATTTTATGAATTTCTCCAAAATTTTGTCCAATTAGATGGGTAAAATGCAACTTATGAACTCTATTATCTGTTGTTTTTTTTCTTATGGCTTTCTGTTGCTGCTAAATTCAAGCTGCTCAAAAAACAAAGATATCCGTAGTACGTCTCTACGACGTCTTATGGATATCACTAGTTTGTAGGACGTCCATAAAATATCCAGTGGATGTTCAATGTTCACTGGAAGTCTAGAAGTTCTTGAAGCTTTTAGTTTACTTTAACAATGTTGTACATAGTTATTTTTTTCGAAGCTCGCGTGAATTAATCATTCAAAAAAACTAGTTTAGAAGCAAATCTGCGTCAACTCTGAAAACCATTTTTAAATGCACAGATTATGGTGCTTATCTAACTTAAGCTTTAAAAGTAGCAACTTACTTGTCTGAGGTGAGGATTTTTCAGGTGACACAGCAGTTCACTCTTCTTTTAAAATCTTTTTTTGTGCAAACTTTATTAGTTCATTATCTGCATCAAGAATCTCTTTTAGTTACTGCTTTTGCTGACGTTCAAATATATATATATATATATATATATATATATATATATATATATATATATATATATATATATGTATGTATATATATATATATATATATACATATTATATATATATATATATATATATATATATATATATATATATTTATATATGTATATATATATATACATATTATATATATATATATATATATATATATATATATATATATATATATATATATATATATATATATATATACATATATATGTATATATATATATATATGTATTTATTTTTTTATTTATTTTTTCCCATATAAATTTATTAAAGTCGTAAACCATATTATAAATACAAATAGCAGGAGCAAGAAAAAGACATAATTGGTCTTATCACCAAGCTAAAAAAAAGAAAAAAAAAAGTAAATTCTACAAAGAAATGTTACTATAAAACATGCAAGCAAATACGCATAATCCTGAAGCTTTCCTTTAACACCCGCATTTACCTTGAAACATGTGAATAGTTCTTATAAACCATAATTTTTTTTATATAATTTTTTTATAAAAAAAAAAAGAATGGAAGCAATAACAAGTGGCACAATCTTTTTCTAAGATCGTCAAGCCAATAGTGACACACCTCTAATTGTTGGGTAAGTTTACAGTAGCAATCATTAAAACTTTAGAAAAAGCTCAGCGCTACGTCGTTCATCAGTAGTTTTTGCTTCAATTTGTTCTTAAACTCATTAAGGGTTAAGTTTAATAGTTAACATTATTTCATCAAAAGGTTAAGTTTATTAGTTTACATTTTTTCCATAATTTTGGCCCTCTAGTAGAAATTAAAAATTCAGTCGCCGCAAAATAACTTTTGGGTTGAATATAATTGTTATTTGAAAATCTGGTTAGATATCTATTCTGATTTATTTTGAATAGTGGGTAAAATATTTTAGGAGAGTTATTTTTATTAATTTTGAACATAAATATCAAAATTTGATAGATATTTAATTGATAAACATTCATTATATTTGAATTAACAAATAATGATTGGGAGTGTGTATAACGGCCCACATTTTAAATGATTCTGATTGTATGCTTTTGTTTATTAAATAGTTTATTTTATTTTTATTTGTTCTGCACAAAGCAATGTTTGCATAATTAAGATCGCAATTAATGAACCAGAAATATAAAAGCTTTAAGCAAGTTAGATTTAAAAAAGGCTTAGCTCTGCCTAGCAGACCTATGTTCCTTGAGATTGTATTTTCGAGATATTGTATGTGATCTCTTCATGTCACATTTTCATAAAAAAGCCGAAAAATTTTAAAGTGGTTTCTCTTTTTATGCCCTAATTGACAATACAAAGTTTTGGAAGTATTAATGGAATTTTCTCTGGGTCATGAAAAAAAAGTATATTTTGTTTTGGTTACATTTAGAGATAATTTGTTTGCATTAAACCATTCAGTAAGATTTAAAAGCTCTTTGTTTATTGACTTAAACAGAATATTTATATCATTATGTGCATAAAATAGATTTGTGTCATCTGCAAATAAAATTGTATCTAGTTCACTACAAGCTTTGTTTAAATCATTGAGAAAAATGAGAAATAGGGGTGGTCCTAATATAGATCCATGTGGAACCCCACATGTTATGTTCATATTGGTCGTTTTATCTTCATTATAAGAAATGTATTGTTTTCTATTCGACAAATAGCTTTTAAACCACGCAATATTTATATGTTTAATACCATAGTTTTCTAATTTTGTTAATAAAATGTAATGATCGACAGTGTAACAACAGATATTGAGTAACAATATATCTATATATTTTTCCCGCAAACTTTGGGAAGTCAGACGAGAAAACTTTGGTTAAAAATTCATGCTGAAAAATATTTAATAAACTTATATACAGGGTTTTGCAAAGTTATAAGTGGACGTTTGTAAAGTTATAAGTGCACGTTTGCAAAGTTACAAGTGCACGTTTGCAAAGTTATAAGTGCATTTGTAAAATTAATTTTAACGCTTATATTTTAAATATCAATGGAAAGAAAAGAACGGAAAACAATTACAGAAAAAACTAAAAATACAATTATTTCAATGAGAAATTGTGAAAAATATTCAATCAAAGTAATATCCAACGCTTGTAATTTAACTCGAAATGCTGTTATTCGTGTTATAAAAATAGTGATAATATACCCTTCACGTCATCTACAGTAACGTATATTTTGTGCTATCATAACTGGTTCTACCAGAATGCTTCGCATATATAAAAGAAAAATAAGATCTAGAGCTTACTAAGACTATACCAATCAATCAATTAAAGCAAGCCTGTATTAATATTGAACGTGGAGCTATGAGTCAACAATTTGCTGAAGAACAACTTAGAATCAGCTGTTCCAGCATTAAGAGAGCTCTTTGAAGACGACGCCTTACTATCACAAAGGAACATGCAAGATATACAGCTGTCTTCACGCCTGAAGAAGAATTGTCATTTTGTGATCACTTGAATAAAGTTTCAACTTTTGGCTACCCACTGACGTCATTTGATCTTCGAATTATTGTAAAATTCTATCCAGATCGATTAGCGAGTGATCTTCAATGTTTCAATGAAAATCTCCCAGGTGTTGAATGGGTAAAAGCCTTTATTAGAAATCACCATCAGCTATCCGAGAGATTTGCACAACAGGGGCTGCTTGAACCCAACCTTAATCCCCCAAAAAAGGGGCGACCGAAATCTACCCAAATATTTTTTTATCTACAATCATCATTACTAATTAATAAATTCATGAATTAGCAACAACAAGTTTTTTTTACATTGACATAAATATGAGAGAGAGCCACAAACATCAAACATGTATCAAATTCGGGTCCAAGTAGCCCTGTATGACGGTATGTGTAGTGTATGAACTGCACATTCTAACATCTCGTGCAATATCTGTCCGCTTTCTCTATGCTATCTTTCTTACTCGACTTTTTCTGGTTTTCACTTTAACTTTCTTCGTCCTTCCTAAACTCACTGACTCTTGGTCAGCAAAGCGGGTGATAATGCTCTTTAGTGAGCTAAACTTGTCTTTGCTTGCCCGGGTATGTGGCCTCTATGTGGCAATTAGCCGGAGGAAGATAAACCGCAATACCCAAATTTTAGAACAACATGATAAAAACGTTTCGATCTTTTTTATTTCCCGTAAATTAAAGAAATTAAATTTGACACGAAAAATATTAACAATCATTACTTTAGGAAGAAACACCATGGAAAGAATAAATCAGAGCTCAATTTTTGCGGCAGAAGTTGCTAAAATTGCTGATTCAAATTTGGTTTTTTTAGATGAAACCCGATTCAATAAATATACAGTGCGCTCATGTGGCTATTCTCCAAAAGATACAAAAGCATATTTGACAGTTCCTGCAAATAAAGGACAGAATGTTAGCCTCATGTGCTTAATTTCCAATTTAGGAGTTGAATGTTTCCAATACAAATGCGGCGCATACAATACACAATCATTTATTGATTTCATCAACAACAAATTAGCACCATTCTTTGCAGTAAATCCAAATAAAATTCTTTTAATAGATGATGAAAAATTTCATAAAGCAGCTACAGTACTTCAATTACAAAGAGAGAAAAATATCACTCACAAATTTTTAGTACCATGTTCCCCTGAATTGAACCCAATCAAAGAGTTCTATTCAATGTTAAAATCCAATTTCAAATCCACAAGAAATGCTAATCTAACTCTAGAATATATTTTATCACCTGATAATAATTATATTCAACAGTGCAATGCCTTTTGTATAAATATTTTATATAAAGATGGTTGGAAAAGGCATTAAGGAAAGAAGAATTTATTTAACTAAAATATTTGAAATGATTTGTTTCTTTTTTTTAATAATGTATATTTTTGCATGCCTTTTTAAAAAGTTATGATTAAATAATGTATACTATTTTTTAAAACTTACGGAAACTATCTAATCTAGAAAAGTTATTGATATATAACAATATGCTAAATTAGGTAAAAATGTAAAAAATTTTCACTAATTAATCACTTTTTTTTTTTACAAACAAAAACAAAAACACTAATTGATTGTTATGCTGTAATTTAATTTAATATTTTGCGCAATATTTTTTGTTTTTTAAAGCTAAAAAAAATAAATTCCAAAAAAATGTATATGCACTTATATCTTTGCAAGCGTACACTTATAACTTCGCACTTATAACTTTGCAAACATTCACTTATAACTTTGCAAAACCCTGTAATGAGTAAGGGGTACTAAACTACTTTTATAAAAAGTTAAATGAAAATGTTCAAACAAAAAGAAACTTAATTTATTTCCTTCTCTAAAACATCTTTATTTATTATAAAGCAACTGTAAAAAACTAATTTAAAACAATTTTAAATCTTTTTAAAAAGCTAGAAAAAAAAACAATAAAAAACCCCCTAACACTACTCAATATTCCATTGTTTTTTTTTCAAACAACAAAGTAAAGCCGCAGGAACATATTTGTTCCTGTAGATTATAAATTGCATTAGCGCAAAAACCAAAGATTTTTCGTCTGACTTTCCAAAGTTCACGGGAAAAAAAAGTAAGACGAAATATCGTCCAATAAATCCCACTAATGCTTTTGAAGTTGAACTAGGCAAACCTTTAAAAAAAATACTCTAATTTAACGAGTCAACTTCATTCTATCGGGCTGAAACACGAGAAAAAGTTTTTAAAGTACCAAAAAAAGGTTAACAAAAGAAGTAAATCTATTGTAATTTCCGATAAACCCATACTATTTGAAAAAAGCCAGTAAAAAAAATCCATTAAAGATAATTTGAGTGAGATAGCTAAGGAGACAAACAGTTAAAAATGGCGCTCTGGTACTGTTTTAATATATAGTGATTCGGTTCTCATAGAAAAAAATAAATGAAAAAAAATTCAAAAAAGTCAGGAAAAGGTAAAGTAAGAACATTCAAAGGAGCAACTATTAAAGGTATGCACTTTAATTTAATTCCACTTTTGAAGAAAGAGCTATCTAAGCTAATCCTCCATATAGGAACAATCAATTGTGTCGATGGTTCATCGGAAACTATGATGAGAAAACTTAAAGACCTTGTCGAACGTATATCAATTTTGAATCCATCCTGTTTGGTCATTTTGTCTACGCCGACTTTTCGTTTTGATAACGCCAAAGCCCAGCTGACTTCTAAATATTCAATAATTAAGTTTAAAGAATCACGTTTTAATATTATTGATAATTCTAACATCTCAAAGTAACATCTTGGTCAACAGAGTCTCCAGCTAAACACGCGAGGTTTGGGTACGTTAGCTATGAATTTTATTACTTATTTGATATTGCCCCCCCCCCCCCCCTCACTGTAAATTTATGATCTCCAAATAACATTACTTAACCCCAATGAAGAAATTAGTCATTGGTCTGATTTAGATAAATTAAGGGCTAAATATCTTTACAATGTTAGTCTAGCTTTTATCAATATTAGTTCTATCCGTAATAAGTTTACAAATATAACTAATTTTATTAATAAAACTGTTGATGTGCTTATTATGGGTGAAACTAAAATAGATGACTCTTTCCCTATCAGTCAGTTTTTATATACAGGTTACAAAACTCCTTATCGCCTTGATATATCCCATCAAAGTGGAGGACTTCTTGTATATATTAATGAAAACATTACCACAAAAAGATAAAATGGTGTAGTCATATCCACTGACAAAGTCAGTAGATATGACTACGCCATTTAATAAAAAAAAATATGACTACGCCATTTAATCAAAAAAATTTAATTCAAATTTTATCATTTAAAATTAAACTAAGAATGCGGAAATGGCTAATTATAGTTATTTATAAACTTTACTTCGTTAAAATTCTTTAAACTTCGTTATTTCTTCGTTAATCTTAGAGGGATTCTTGAATTTTACTTAGCAATCATATAATGATTATATAACTATCGGAGATTTTAATTTACAATCTCATTATAAAATAATAAAGGAGTTTCTCTGCCTTTATCAATGTAGTAATTTAATTAAAGCACCAACTTGTTTTAAATTGGTTGTAAAACCCACGTGAATAGATCTCATCCTAACAAATAAAAAGACGTGTTTCCAACACTCTAAGACTTTACATATCTAACACTGTAACACTGTAAGATCTGTACGGGTATTAGTGACCTTCACGATCTTATTTTTACAATGCTTAGGGCTACCTTCTGCAACTTAGCTCCAAAAAAATTAATTTACAGGTTTTTTAAAAACTTTTCAAGTGTTATATTTTCTGAAACAATAAAAAATAAATTGAGGTTTTTTAATGACATTAGTGAGTGTAATCTTTTGCAACTACTTAAATCTATATGCTCCATTGAAAACTAAAATTTTAAGAGGTAACGATAAGCTATTTATGACTAAGAATTTTAGAAAACCAATTATGCTTCGTTCAAAATTAAAAAAAAAAAATTATTGAAAGATCAGACATTTCTTTGTCTCTTTTTAGGAAACAAAGAAACTACGTGGTGAACTTGAATAAAAAAGCAAAGAAAACGTATTTTAGTGAGACAACTTTATTCAAGTCTAAAACTACATCTCTGTGGAAGATATGCAAGTCTTTTCTTTCTAATCAATCTTGTAAATCGATCGTATTACGTTGGTTGAACATGGGGAAACTATTTGGATAATTTTCAAACTTCAAACATTTTGAACTTATATTTCACAAGCGTTGCATCGTCTCCTAAAAATAGTGAGATGAGCTAATGTCCTTCTCCTTGCAACGTACATGTGTCTATTTATTATAAGATATGCAAACTATCCCATTATTATAAACATTAAAAGCAAATCCAAATTGTATCCTCAAAAATTTAAGATTCATCAAATTACTTCCAATGAAATAACAAAAATTATTTGAATAGTAAAAAGATTGCAGTGGATTCTAACGCTTATGTTAAAAAATTATGTCATGGATTTTAGAGAAAGCCCACTTCTTGTATAAATAGTTGCATATCCTAAGGCGAATTTCCGTTCTTCTTAAAAACGGCCGATGTCATACCATGTTTAAAAAAAACGACCCTACTGATAAGTGTACTTCCACCCAATAAGTATTCTGCCAGTTCTCTCAAAAGTGATTGAAATCGTTATTTACGAGCAAATGCTAGTTTTTATAGAACCAAGCCTTAACAAATTGCTGTGTGGGTTTTGGAGAAGGTATAGTGCACAGAACACACTTTTTAATTTAGTTAATAAGTGGCAAGAATGCTTGGATAAAGTCTATGTAGAAAAACGAATAGTAAATGATTTTTTCTCTCACGAATAAGGAGCTTCTTATCGGTAAAACAAGCTACTGTTTTATTCAATGCTTTTATACTGTCAAATTTTTTAATATTGTCCTTTAATTTGAATGTTTTGTTCAAAGCATAATAATAACCTAATTAATAAATTCATCAAAAAGGACTGCGCATTGTATTTAAAAGATTTGATCTCCCATTAGAAGAAATTCAAAAAATAGAAAATAACCAAAGTATCCACCTTAGACATTTAAAGTTTTTGATAACTGAAGTTTTTAAATCTATTAATGGTTTAAATCTAGAATTTATGTTAGATTTTTTTATCAAAAAATCCCTACCGTTAAGTCTTCGCTGTAGAAAAAATTAGTACTCCCACCCATAGTCTTTAAACATAGGTTTATAAAAAGTAAATTATATAGAGCAACTTCGCTATGGAATTCCCTCGACAATGAAACTATGTCAATAAATTGTCTAAAAATGTTCAAAAAAAGTATTTTAAAATGGTATGGAAAATAAGCAAAAAATGTTTTTAAAAGTTACGTTCTAAATGTATTTTAAATGTCTTTTAAACGTCTTCTAAACATTCCTACTTAAAGAACGTTTAAAATACGTTTAAAAGACATTTAGAACGTAATTTTGAAAAACAAATGTCCGTTTGGATTGATAAATCCAAAAGAAGTATATCAACTTAAATTTTTTAATGCTTTGTTAGATCTAGCAGTTGTATTGTTAGCTCCTAAATTCAAGCAAATGGAAGGCCACTTTGGTCTCTATGGATTTCTGCACAATATAAAAATTAAGTTCAGATTTACCAAAATGATTTGATAAAATGTTGTGAGCAGGGATGCGGAGTCCCAAAAAGGACTCCGGGTTTGAAAGTCAAAAAAAGATTACTTCATCCTAGTTTTTGGTATCCAAGAGTTCTAAAAATATAAATAAGCTTATGGATTACTATTAGGAAAAAAATTAAGACTTTTCGGTTATAGAAACAATTTTTATGCAACGTATTGCAAACACTTTCCAACATTGTTCCAGATGTTCCAACAGTGTTTAGTCTTCTCTTGATGTTTTGCGTTTTATTTATGATCATGGATTGAATGCTGCTTTCCAAATATCGCTATAACTCTTCGTATGGCTTTAATGATTCCAATCACTGTTGGATCGGCTGAATTTCTTTAAGTTAAAATTAATCAAAATCTAACCAGCAGGCAATTGTTTTTAAAGTTACGTTTTAAATGTATTTTAAATGTCTTTTAAACGTTTTCTTAACATTCTTACTTAAATAACGTTTAAAATACGTTTAAAAGACATTAAGAACGTAACTTTAAAAAAAAAATGCCCGTAGGGTATTTAAAAACGACCATGAAGCAAGAGCACCGTAAAAGTATCTATCAAACAAGATATCATACAACCTTTGCATTAATCACATTTAATTTTAGGCTTTGATGTCTCATGGAGGCTCATCCCTCACTAAATTTTTAGTGAGGGATGAGCCTCCACCCAACAACCCTACTTAATGTACTTTTTTTTTTTTTTGATGCGTCTTTTTGGGCTTGGCTTGTAGCTTAATGTTTTTTTTTTTTTATTTAAGCAACCATGTTCACTTTGTTTAAGGCCTCACAAAAAGTTGTTAAACTTATAGCCAACTAATTTTAATTAATATTGTTTGTTTTGATTTATAATTATGACTAAATTTTTTTTCAAAAAATCATAAAAGTATGAACAAAAACCATTTTTCAAGAAATAACCGAATAAAGTTTGTTTTTGTCCTAAAAATGTTTTGTTCCGATAAGATATGAGTTAAATATGGGTTAAAATTCTACTTTAAATCCTTCCTTGCTTTTTCAATTTAAGTAAACTTAAACGATTGCATAAGGAAGGAAGGATTGGTGAGTAGAACTTGAACCCACTGGTGTATAGATTTTTGATATGTACGTGTCAATAACATTTTTTTTATATAAAAAATATATTTTTTAATAAAAAAAATTATAAGAGATCCGAATTTAGGCATATACAGGCTGTGCAATGGTACAGAGATGTGCCATGGTACACGGATCTGCAAAAAAGTAATGCTTTTATAAACCTATAAAAAAAGTAATGCTTTTATAAACTTTTATAAAAAAAAGCCACCTGTTTAATTGATGACATGACTATAGTAAATGATAGATCATGTCCAAACAAAAGATTTGGATACTTTTATCATTTCTAAATATTTTCTATGATAATTCATAAAAAAAAAGAAGATTATTCTTAAAAAAAATGATTATTTATAAATAAAAATGATTATTCAAAAATAAAAAAGATTATTCATAAGTAAAAATGATTATTCATATATAAGACTTTTAGGTTTGAGGAACAATCATTTTTTGAGCCCGGAGTCCTTAGGTAAAATGGCGGCAAGGACTCCGGGACTACAGGACTCCGGGCTTAAAAACAATAAGTTTTAAGTCATTAAATCTCATGATTTTTTTCTTATAGCAGATCATAAGTCAACAAACATGTTTAGAGCTTCTGGACACTACTGACTTGGAAAAAGTAGAGTTATAAAGCCGGAGTCCTTTTGGGACTCCGCATTCGTGGTTGTGAGGGTTTAAATATCACTCTTACAGATAAATCCGATTCAGATATTTATCCAAATATTTATGCAACGTTTTGCAAACACTTTCCAACATTGTTCCAGATGTTCCAACAATGTTTGGATAAATTTTATTTATGAATAATCATTTTTATTCATAAATAAAAATGATTATTCATAAATAAAAATGGTTATTCAAAAAAAAAACGATTATTCATAAAAAAAAAAGATTATTCATAAGTAAAAATGATTATTTATAAATAAAAATGATTAATCAAAAGAAAATTCAATAACAATTTTAAAAAGAAAAAAACACAACAAATAAACAATAATTAATTTTATTTGTTATCTTTACTTAAAACAAGTAATGATTGCTTGTGTCAATGATATAGAGTAGTAATCTAGGAGCTATAGAAATCTAGAGGCTACGATTCCTTTGAAGGCATACATAGTTAAGTAGCATTTTATCGAATTCATTGACATAAAAGGTGGAGTCTTTGGTATGCAGTGTTAAATTACCCATTAAGCCAGACTAGGCCGTGTCCTGGGACTCTAAAAGGTAGGTGTTAAACAAAAAAAGAGCCCCAAAAATTGGATATTAAAATTACATTTCTTTAATTTTTATAATATTTAAATGTTATTTATTATTGTGAACTATTCAATAATGTAAACAATGCGATTCAAACATTTATATTTATTATTATTCTTCTTCATTATTGTATTTAAAAATACATGAAATGTTTCTGCACACGGTTATACTGCATATAATCTTGCTATTTTAGTAGATTTAACTCCAGATATTGCTCACTTACCAACGGAGTATAGTTTATCGATACGTTTAACCTAAGCCAATTAAACAATTTTTCATATTTTTATTTATGAAAACTGATGTCAGTGCTCTCATTTTGAAACAGGTTTTAAAGTTTTTAGGTAAGGTTCTTGACTTAAATTTTAATAATTGTAGAGTTCAGTCTTACGATAATGCCACACGTATGTCCGGATTACACGTAGGGATGCATGCGATAAAGTTTTATCTCAATAACATGCTATATATATGTATTTTGTTTAACGCATTTATTAAACTTAGTTTGTATATGATTTTTTCAAATTTAACACATCGCTGGGATGTAGTAAAACAAAAGTAGAAAGAAAAAAAGAACTTCAATCATTATCAAAAATGCGTTAAAAGCAATATGATGCCACCGAGCCAGTTCTCAATTCTTTTAATGCAACTTTGATAGCATTAAATAAAATTGCAGAAGATCCCTCTCAAAAAGTTTAAAACCAGTATTAAACTGGATGTATTGCTTCATTCAGAACAAATTGATCTCAAAATTTTTTCTTTGATGCTTTCGTCGTTGGAAAGTATGTTAAATAAAATAGGAGACTATTTTAATGAATTTGAAAACATAGCAAAATCAGTCTTGCAAAGTATTGAAGATGGAATAGAGTTCTTAAGCATAGATATGCCAAGAAAAAAAGATAAATAAAAGCCTTTAAAACTAGCTGTGCAGATACAGAGTCAAGCAAGAATGAATTTCAGTAGATGGAACAACAGATAATACTTCCTTTGAGAGGTTAAATTAAAAAAGATGCAACCTTACAACAATGATAGAGTGGATCAAGCTTGGCAGATAAGTCCAGCTACATTAACAATGCATTTTTGGAGCTTGTCTAAAAAAAGAAAGAGCATCATTAAAAGAACCAGCCCAAATATAGCAACAGTATTCCATACAGGGACAAGCTAGAAATTTGAAATAATAGAGAATGGATTTGGAAGTAAAAAAACGGCGATAATAATAAAGATAACCAACCTTAGCAGATGTTAACTTTGCAATGGAATATATATATGATTTCCGAGAGAGATCAATAGATGATGATACTCTAAAAGTTCCACGTCCTCTTCTTTATGTGTTTCAGGAATAATATTTCAAAGACACATGAAGAAGAGGACCCAGTGAGCATTTGCCATTCAATATAGGAAAGTTTATAAAAATTGCTATATTTGTTTGCAGTAAATTGTTTAGTTTTGCTGGAGTTTAAAATCACAAGCCACTGCAAGCACTACATATATATATATATATATATATATATATATATATATATATATATATATATATATATATATATATATATATATATATATATATATATATATATATATATATAATAAGCATTAAAACATCATATACGGTATCATACTATTTATTTCTTTTTTTAAATAATATTTTGGCTTATATAGTGAGAACCAAAATCAAACTAATAAAACCGCTTTTATTAGTTTGACCGTATATGATATTTTAATGCTTATAATATTATTTCACATACTATTAAGAATGTCACTTAAATTATATATATATATATATATATATATATATATATATATATATATATATATATATATATATATATATATATATATATATATATATATATATATATATATATATATATATATATATAGAAAGAGAAAGAGAAAGAGAGAGAGAGAGAGAGAGAGTAATTAATTTTTTTGGCTTATTTTGAACATTCAGGAAATGAACATGGACAGAATTTTATTATGAAATCAATTTTAATATATCATAAATACTTTTTATCAAAAAAAGATCCAGTAAAAATTTCTTTAAGGGCATTTTGTATAATAATGTTGATTTTTTAAATTGTGATATCTTTTATAAGTTTTTATATTTGTCATAACTATAAATAAAAAATTCATTTAAAATAAATATATCACACTTATCTCGTAGTTTTCATATTTATCATGAAAAGGCCAATTGATAATTATTTACTTTTATGAATGTGCGTACTTTATTATTCAAATTTCTACAAAAATAATATTTTTAGTGTAAAAATGAGGCCCCCAAAAATTTTAGTGCCTAGGGTCCCAGGTTTCCTAAATCCGGCACTTTCAGTATGATAAATAAATTTTAAGTTTGAAAAAAAAAGCTATTTATAATATTAGTAATTAAATACTTATTTTTACAAAATTATAATAGTTAAATTGTAAAAACTTGCATAGATTAAGATTGTTCATTAAATTTTTTAGAATTTATTTTGTACATTTTGTATTCTGTTAGCTCAGTTAGCGGGCCGAACAAGCAGTTGAATCTTTTCATCAGGATTTCAATCAGATTTGGTAAATGAGAAAAGTTGGAGTGCACAATTTAAACTACATTGAAGCGCTCTATTGAAGTAGCTTTCAATTTGCGGGTAGCTTGTAAAAAGTAAAATATTAACCTCTTATAAACAATTGTTTAACATAATTTTTTGAAAAATGTTATGATGGTATATAATATGCAAAATATCAATAATATTCTAACGTAAATTTATTCAAAAGTAACCGGACAAGAGCATAACTTGAGATAACTTTTGAATGAAAAGTCCAATTTCTTTCAAATTTTCACTGAAATGTCAAAAAATTGATTACAAATCTAAAAACAAATGAATTTTTACTAAATTTATGCAATCTAATCTTAAAAGTTCATTTAATTAAATTATGCGCGTGCAAAAGTATCTGGACAGAAATAAAGAAAACATGAAATAGATTTTTTTCAAAACATTTTTAAAATTGAAAATGTTTTATTTTAAAGTAAATTGCTTTAGTACTTCGTCGGAAAGTCCTTAGCATTAATTACTGCTTGAGAGTGACAAGGCATTGAGTCCACCAGCTTCATAATCACAATAATTTTGATTTTTCCCCATTCTTGTTTCAGAGTATTTAATGAATCACGTTTACTTGTTGGTTTTCGACCTGAAATTTATTGATCAATGACCTTACATAGACATTCAATAGAATTAAGGGACATCTTCCAAATAGATTTGCAGACCTCAAAGGACGTTTGATTGTGTCAACACTACATTTTACATTATAAAGATCTTTAATTTCAGCATTTACGAAGACAGCATTTTGGGTGGAACATTTTTCAGGGCTCGAGGATGGATATTTCAGTAGGACAATGACCTAAACCACACTTCAGCCCTTGTGAAAAACTTTTTTAAAACCAAAGAAATTCGATTAATCGAATAGCCTTAGCAAAGTTCTGACCTTAATTCTATTGAATGTCTATGTAAGGTCATTGATCAATAAATTTCAGGTCGAAAACCAACAAGTAAACGTGATTCATTAAATACTCTGAAACAAGAATGGGGAAAAATCAAAATTATTGTGATTATGAAGCTGGTGGACTCAATGCCTTGTCACTCTCAAGCAGTAATTAATGCTAAGGACTTCCCGACGAAGTACTAAAGCAATTTACTTTAAAATAAAACATTTTCAATTTTAAAAATGTTTTGAAAAAAATCTATTTCATGTTTTCTTTATTTCTGTCCAGATACTTTTGCACGCGCATAATTTAATTAAATGAACTTTTAAGATTAGATTGCATAAATTTAGTAAAAATTCATTTGATTTTAGATTTGTAATCAATTTTTTGACATTTCAGTGAAAATTTGAAAGAAATTGGACTTTTCATTCAAAAGTTATCTCAAGTTATGCTCTTGTCCGGTTACTTTTGCACGCTACTATAACTATATAACAAATATTATACAACAAATTTCATCAAAATCTCTTTTCGTTTAAGATTTATGACAATGTAAATTTTAATCTAAGACGGGAGCTACTAGCGGTCAGGACAAGGTTGGGTTAACTCCAACTACCTAAACTTAGTGATTCGTCCTCATTTAACACCAGTATAAACATACTAGAAATTTGAGTATGCAACATGACTTTTACTTACTGTCTTGAACAACAAAATTACTGGGCACTCGGTTAACATACATGATTTCTCCATAGACCCGGTAAAAAAAAGTTATTTTTGCATTTTTGGAACCAGGAAAAGATTTTTAATAATAAACATAGAGCAAACTTCTGGGATGTGTTACAAGGTCTTAAGGCATTTTCATATACACCGTGAGTCGATTACACAATATTTGTCAACTGTCTTACATTTAATCATAAAAACATTCTTTGACTGGTTTACTGAAGCTTTTTAAAATTTTAAATAGTAAACACCAATAAAAGAAATTGCTTGTAGCTATAGGTGGGTAAAAGTGAATTATCATTTAAATCACAAATTATTTTTGGCAGATATACGCCTTCCTCACTTACTTTTTTTATAAACCACTTTTCCTTCACCAAAATGGTGCTGAAACTCACATATAGCAGTTTGGATTTTCTGGATGTTACAGCCCAGAAACTCCGTACAAGAAGAGGGGGAGGGGCTTCACCACAACAAAAAACAGGGCCCCCACTAGAGTAAATCTAGCCATGTATGATAATATTGGTAGGAGTTTAATCGTATCTTATTTTTTTTGTCCTTTTTATTAACATTTTTTTTACAAGTAAAATAAATAAAAGGACACTAAAACTAAAGTGTTGGAAAGATTTCTATTAAATATCTATTATTCTATTCAATATCTATTTTTCTGTTAAATTTTATTAAATTCCTATTAAACCAGTACAAAATCTTTATCTACGGAGGAAACTTGTTTTGACTTATTGCGCACTTTATTGCATACAAGTTTTTTCCTTAAATTTTGGAGCTAGCTCTCTTCGATAGTTTCGGAAAAGAAATATTGGGTCAAAATACTGTTAAGCATAAAAAATGGCTCCTGCTGCACCACAAGAAATTAACTCTTTACTAAATAAAAAATCAAACGATGATGAAATAAATAAAAAAGAGAAAGATGCGAAAGCAAAAGAAGAATCAGAAATGGTATAATTTATTAAATCTTAGCAATATATACATATATATATATATATATATATACATATATATATATATATATATATATATATATATATATATATATATATATATATATATATATATATATATATATATATATATATATATATACATATATATATATATATATATATATATATATATATTTACATATATATATATATATATATATATATATATATATATATATATATATATATATATATATATATATATATATATATATACATATATATATATATATATATATAATGTATGTATATATATATATATATACATATATTTATATATATAGATATATATACATATATTTATATATATAGATATATATGTATATATATTTATTTAATTATATATATGTATATATATATATATATATATATATATATATATATATAATATATATATATATATATATATATATATATATATATATATATATATATATATATATATATATATATATATATATATATATATATATATATATATTCTTTATATACAAATTTTTAAAATATCAACAAGCAAATGTTAAACTATATAATATTTAAATTAAAGCATATAACTTTTTATAGATACAATTTAAAACACAGTTCAAAGTCAATTTTTTTTTTAATTATGAAAAATTTGCTAGCAAATTTCATAAAGAGTTCAATTCATTAAAATTTTATCAAAGGCCTAATATTAAATAAAATTTGTTGCTTTCAGCTTTTTAAATAAATAAATAAAAAATCCTCAGTTTCTCCTCTCATTAATTTATATTCAAGAAGTTTTTAAGTGAATGAAAGAAGCTAATTAATAAAAAAGCAAAAAATACTTATATGATTTGAAGTCCAATAAAAATTTATATCATATATAGTATATATTTTATATTGTTATTCTAATTTTTTTATTTGTTTAAGAAAAAGTTTTATCTTGGAAGTGATTTCTCCTTCATATGTTTTATTTTATAAAAATTGTTGTTTGGCACCAAATCTATTGAAATAAAATTAAAAAAATTCCTTTAATCGCCATAAAATCCTTAGTTACTTCTAGATTTAGTAATGGTAACTCTTTTTTTCTGGACCCAACAAGATATTATATCTTCACAGCATTTAATATTAAGAATTATGTTTTAAAATCTTTTAGAGTGAGGAAGATAAGCATTTATTAGAAGAGCTTAATATGTTAGTGGAAAGACTTACGGTAATTATCTTTTTCAATCAATTTTTGTTACTTCCAAATTTTATATGAGAGTGTAATTGAATTTTTATTGTTTTTCAGAGCCTAAAAACTTAAAAAATAAAAATCTTACTGAATGATAAAATAAATAAAAGATAAACCAGAAAAATTAAAAACACAAAATAAGTATGTATCTTTATTTTAATTTAAAAGTGTTTAGTTTATAGAATTTAGAAAAGATTAAAGTTTTAAAGTTATTTAATCTAAGCCTAATTACTTCTAAACTTAGTTATTTAAAAATTTGAAACTTTGATATTTTTAATGTCTGCTAAGCATATAAAACTAAAAAAAATTATTCATTAAAAGGATTTAAACTGTATCCAATACCGAACTAACTGTGACACTTCAGAAATATAACCTTAAACTGTCCTAAATGCTACTCTAGCATTATGATATGGAAATAATTATTAGCTTCAAAATAATAATTGAAATACTTTTAATTAAAAAAAAATTAAAAGGTTTAAACTATTAACTAAAATGGTCCTAAATTAAAATTTTTTTATAATTTCATGTTTTTATTATTATATGTGATTTTTTTTTATTTTGTCTTGTTTATTTTGGTTTTTTCTGAGCATTTATAAAACATGCAAGTTAATAAAACATGCATAGTTCTGTAGCCAAGTTGTCAAATCAATCTATATATGCATAGTCATATAACGTGTGCCATTGCGCGCCTCTTGCGAGAAGGCCTGTAACCAGACAGATCTTATCAGGGGTACCAAAAGCATTTTTTGGTCTTTGAAATAGCTAACTTCCATATATGGAGCAAACTCCAAGCATTAATATGTTTATACTTATGTCAAATAAGGATTCTTTGCAAAAAATACCAGAGCTTTCTTATATAAAAAATCAGAGAAAGAAAACTTTAATAATTTTTTATTACCTTATAAACTTTAATAATTTTATTATTACCGGCGTTTCAAAGAGGCTCAGCAAGAATTCCTAGTTAATCTCGTCAGATAAACATCATCGCCATTTATGCTTTATCCCGTGATAAAATAAATCAGAGTAAGAAAATTTTAACAATCAAAATGAGATTTTTGTATTTATAACAAATGATAATGACTTCAAAGTTTACAGTTGTGGACAGGAAAGGCGTGCAATTGCACTCTATTCCTGACCACGCATTTACTTATTTTTTGTGACAACTTTACTACGCCTTTTAAGATTTTTGAAAATGTTTTAAAAATGCGCTAAAGTTTAAGGTAATAAAGTGAGAAATTGTTTTTAAAGATTCTATACTTTAAATGACATATTTAAATTATCAAAAGATATTATACTGTTAAACATTTTTTAGGATGAATGTAAATGTTTTTCAAAACAATATGTGCAATTAATTTTATAAACAACAACGAAAACAATTGTTTTAAAAAACATTTTGGTAAATCCTTATATTTAATAGTCAAAAACATAACAAAATTATCTTTTTTGTTGTGCTATGTAAATTTTCTAATAAAATTTATTTACACTAAGCTAAACGCATCCCTGATCCTTTTTGATAATTTAAATAAACTTAGTTTTTTATTTAATGATAATTAGATATAAGTTTTTATTTATTTAAAAGAGTTTGCCTAATTTTATAAATACATCAGAAAAGATTAAAGTTTTATAGTTAGTCGCGTTGGTTTTATATTAAGAGAATTTTAAAAAAATCTTTTGATTTTTTTAAATGTTTAATTAAAATTATTTATATTATTATTTTTTTTGATATGTTTATGTATTCTTTTTTTTGATTGATATATAATAATACATTATTAAATAAAAAATAATCATAAAAATATTTTTATTTTGACTAAAAAATAGAAAAAAAAGATTTATTTGGTATTCTCCTAATGTAAAAAAAAATCAGTTAGGAACTATTCAAACCAAAACGATGAGTTTTTCAACCTTAATGTAATTATAAAACATAATTAAAAATAATTTTCTATTAGAGTTTTGGTTTTTCATATTTATATTAGTTATTTTTTTTAGAGCTGTAGGTTTTAATTTTTTTAATTTCTCTTTTATTAAGATTTCTTTCTTTTTTATTTAGTTTAAACTGACAAAGAAAAAAATTATAGTCAGGCGACTATAATTTTTGTCTTTGTCGGTTTTTGTTCATTATTTTACAGATTGTAGGAGCTTTAAAAATGTTTAGGATTTCTCTAAATTTCTCTGAAATGAGTTCTAAATGAGTTCTTGAACTCTTTAAAATCTAAGTTCTTTAATTTTATTGTAGCTAGGGACTCTTAATAGTTTGCCTAAGCTAATTTTGTCCTTTCTATTAAACTTAGTTAGATTAGTAGGAGTCACTAGCTGAGGCTAAAGTTTTTTTATTCTTAGGTTTTGGCAGTATTTAACTGCATACAAAAAATATTTTTATATAAATGCTTTCAAAAACTATAAGACATATTTGATTTAAATTGGCCTTATAGTTTTAATATATAAACTATTCGGATATCAAACTCTGATATTTTCATAAAGATAGAAATCTTGTTATGAAAAAATTAAAACACAGTATTCAACCTTTTCTCTTTGCACATCTGCAAGTTTTCTGAGGAAAGATGTGCAATTGCATCCCTAATCTTACTACTTGTTTAATATTTGTTTTGACAGCTTAGCCACAACTCTTTAAATGCTTTGATTATTTATGTGTTTTGATAATATTTATGTTTTGGAAATGCGCTAAAATTAAAACTGAAGAGAAAATTAAAAATAAGCAAACCATATACTGAAAAGAGAAACGAAATCTTAATAAATGACAAAATAAATAAAAGATAAACCCAAAAAAATTAAAAAATTAAATTAAAAATTTAAGTATAACAAATATTTTTTGATTTAAAAGCATTTCAATTAATAGTTCAAAGCTAAAAAATTTTAATAACTATGTCAACATAGCGCTTTAGATGATCAAACATTATTTTAGGTGTGACTGTTAATTCAGTACTGGGTGCGAGTTCAAATCCTTTTAAGAAATCATTTCTTTTTTAATGTTTTATTTACTTCATGAATTTATCATATCATATATATATATATATATATATATATATATATATATATATATATATATATATATATATATATATATATACAGGGCTTGTGATGAAGCGAGCGCGATCGCGCTCCGCTCGTAAAACGCGCCCGTAAACGGTATTTTCAAACGTTCTAGGCGCAATAAACAACACTCGTTCAGCTTACAACGAGCGTATAAAATAACGCTCGTCGAATAGTTCAAGATTATTTTTTTAATTTCATAAAATATTTAAAAAAGATTTTTTATTAAAGATATTCTGTTATCAAACAACTGATATAAAATATAAAAAGCACTACGTCGCGACGTAGTGAACGACACGTCGTTCGTACGTAGATATTCTGTTATCAAACAACTGATATAAAATATAAAAAGCACTACGTCGAACGTAGAGAACGACGCGTCGTTCTCTTTTGCACTAAAGTAATGAATGAGTAGTTTAAAGTCGTTAATCGTCACTAATTTCAATAATGGAATGTGCATGTGGAAACACAATGTGAATACAAAAATGCGCAAATAAGATAAGAATAGAAAATTAGAAAACCATTATAAGAAAATTAAAACCGTGGAGTATTTTTAATCTTGTGAAAATATCAAGTAAAATTTATTTGATTTATTGTTTGTAATATTCCACACATCGTTTATAATAAAAATAAATATTAATAATAGAGTAATTTTTAAAATTAGTTTTTGTTCATAGTATAGATTTTTTATTAACTATTATTTATTTTAACTCAAATTTAAAACGATTCTGTTGTTTAGAATGTTCGCAATTAAGGACATTCGAAAAGAAAACTAAGTAATGATGTCAATATTTATTAAATGAAAAGTTATTATTCTTATTTATTATTATTTCAAATTTATCTTGTGTTATATTTTTAAGATAACGTAACGTAATTTAAAAAAGAAATTTTAGAAAAAAATTAAATAATTAATTTGAATAAAAAATATCAAGAAATATAAAAACCATTAACCGTTAATTAAGTTTACGGAGTAACATTTTAAAATACATATATCAAAACAACGAAGCAAAACTAAGTCACTAAATTATACTTCAATACTAAATCAATAAGAAGTTGCGTTTTTGTTTGATATTATTTTTTTATAACATAAATAGTTAAAAATAAAATCGCGATACAAGAAGTTTGGAAGTATAAAAATCTCTTTCGTTGAATTAGTTTCATAAGTGTGATACTAATTCAAACATTTTTTGACGAAAGAATTATGTAATAAATAAAAAAAGATATAAAAAATGAAAAGCTTTTTATGAGCATCGCCTTCAGCAATTTTCATGATCGCGCTCGCCGACGTTATCTCGAGCGCACATAATCACGCCCGTTGAAAACATATTCTAATTTCACGAGCGCGATATAACACGCTAGACGATTTTATACATCACAAGCCCTGTATATATATATATATATATATATATATATATATATATAAATATAGATATATATATATATATATATATATTAAAAATATCAAAGTTTCAAAGTTACATTAAAAAATAATACCACATGCATTAAAAAGTCTCTAAGTATCAAAGTTTTTAATTAATTGCGTTTCAAAGTACTCAGATTTCCCACCCACCCTAAGCTTCTGTTTCACCCTCCTGTTTATTAATTTTTACTTGTTATCAACAAAAAGTTTTTTTCTCAAAACTAAAAAAAAAATCAGTGAAAATCAGCCTTAATAAAAAATAATTATTTCAGTCATCGACAAAAAACAAACTTTCAGTGTAAACAGGCTTTTAAAATTATTGACCTAGTAAATTGAAAATGAGCTTTTGGTTTATTTCTCACCAAAGTATAAAACTTATATCAGCATATTAAATCCTGTTTAAATTATGATAAAGCAGCTAAAAATGTGCATTTGACCGCAAGCCATGTTTATTAGATCTGGGCTTTTTCAGTTTATGAATTGTTTTTAGTTTTTTTTTCTTTTTAGTTTACCTAGGTTTTTTTCAGCATATTTTAAAAATGCACAAATTATTAAAGCATGCAAAGAGCCAAGTTGTCAAAACAAAATATTATATGCATAGTCATATAAGAGTGCAAACTCACACCTTTCCTCAGAAGGCTTGCATATGACAATATTTTTGGTTTGGTGTACTTTCTATGTTAAGTTACTAGGCAGTAGTACCAGTGACTTTGCTAGTAATAAACATTTCTTTTTTTTTGCACTAAGCTAGTTAACTTTCCTAGCCTTTTTTAAGACAACCCAAGTTACTTACTCAACCCTCGGAATTAGGGTCGGCATTCAGAAATGCCGACCTAACTGTTGACCTGAATGTGTTTAAGGTCAGCAAAAAATTGCCAACCTCGTTTCTATTTTATATGATAAGACCTTTGTATCAAATAAAGTTGCCGACCTGATGCCGCCCACTAAAAGATTGGGGTCAGCAAATTATTGCCAACCTCATTTTTCCTAATTCCGAGGGTTGCTTACTTTAGCTGTGTGATTTTTACCTTGTCTCATCTAATCTTGTGTTTAATATGTCCTAGTTAATTTTTAGGTGAATCTTTCAAGCCATTCCTTTATCTCACAAAAACTGTCATCTCATTTTTCTTATATTCTTTATTCTTATTTCTAAAGGCATTCTTTGATTCTCTGATAATAATATTTGGGTTGATGTCTTATGACAGTCTTATCGCTATAGATTCTTGGTTTGCTGATGATTTAACTATAAATTTTGTCTTAATAAAAGATCTTTACACTTCTTTAGAGAAAGCAACCAATCTTGAATCTTATCTCCCTCTTTTATTGCCTGTAATTCATATTCCAGGCAATTACAGAGGGGAGATTAGATTTTCTGGTGAAATATAACTTGAATAATTTATTCAATTTTTATTTTCCTGAAAACTATATATATCAAAATCATTGCAAAATTGCTATTCGCTGAGGTTGTTTTTTATCGCGTTCATTATTTTTTTACCCTAGGTTTCAATCTTGACTTCTTTATATCTCTCAATTTTTTTGTTTGTAATATTGTTTTATCGATTTTTTCGAATGATGTTCTTTCTTTGATTTAGAAAAAATGTTATTTTAATAAATTTGTTAGATATTTTTGAAAAATAAATTTAGGAATAAAAATGTGTTTTTCATGATTTTAGGAATCTAATACAGATTTATACAAACCAGCCTTGGAAAGTTTACGAACCTTAATTCGAGCCAGTACTAGCTCAATGACATCTGTTCCTAAACCACTGAAGTATCTTCGACAACATTTTGATTTATTAAAAGAACTTCACAGTAATTGGTTAGAAGGAGAAAATAAGGTAAATCATTCAGTTTAAAATTTTTATACTTTATAATTTTTACTAATTTTTTTTATTCAAAAATTAGGTGACATTGGTTATGATGGTGATAATATTATATACTGATGTTCAGGGATGCAAAGTCCTATTGATCTTTAGGGGTTCCGGGTCTCCGGACTCTGGGGTCAAAAAAGAAAGACTGTGGACTCCAGACTCCGATTTTTTTTTGAGCAACCTTTTTGAGCCAATTAACCTTTTTGATGATTTTGTAAATATAATAATCCCTGAATTGCAGGAGTAGAGTTCTTGGTGTAGTTAAGGCGATTTACAAATTATTCGGATTCTTTTATTTGGAATTAGCATGGTTTTATCAGCCTATTATGTCCAAACAAGAGCTTTAGATGGTATAATTTTTTTTGCTTCAATTTTTTTAAATATTTAAAGTAACTTTTTTTTTTCCGTTTAATTTTCACAACCTTTTTACTATCCGTAATAGTGAATCTAAAGAACACCGTTTGGAGCCTTTATATCAGTTTCGCTCATCGGTGTTAACATAAATTTAGTTAAAATCTTTTGAAAAAATTTCTTAATTTACTATTGATTCTAGTTCTTATCGGTGCTGACGTATATTAAGTATATATAGTTGTCAAAACACAATATTTCTATGAATTTTTACAAAAAATACAAGAATTCCGGCTAAGAAAGAGCTTATAGTTAGGCAAAATTGCCAATAAACGATCAGAACAGATCTTATTGTTAAACTATAATGTTCATTTCACCTAAAAACGTATTTATTTAAAATTTTATTAAAATTTGAATAAGCAGTTGTGATTTTAAGATTTTTTTTTAAACAATGGAATCTTCTGTCTGGGTTTTTTTGCTATAAACATTTATATATTATGGTACCGCAAAATTTATCATTAAAATTTTTTTTGTCTTTTCATAATTCACAGACCTGATAATTTAACGGAAATATGTCGTCAACAAAATATCATACAGACGTTATAATATTTTAAAATTGCCTTAACTACACAGAGTTTGCAAGAATAAAGTTTCAAGTATGCTGTAATAAATTATTATTTATTTTTGAGTTTATTTCTTTGCTCAAAAAATGACTATTTAATTTAGGTTGAAGGTATTTCTAATAATTATACTTTATTATTAAGAACTTGTCAACTTGAATGTTACATGCTTGCCTTGTAAGCAAAACGTTCAGAGTCCAATTACCTTGTAAGAAGCAAAAGTGACAGTGTACTAACTTATACTGATTCTAATATACCAGCAGTAACAGGTATGTTAAAAAAGAAACAGTTAATTCCTAAAGAGAAAGCTGAAAGGAAATTGTGGTGGAATATTAATGATCCAAAATCAATAAAATATCATTATTTATTTGCAGAAATGATTGACAAATGACAACAAACCATTATCACTTGTTGAACAAGTTGGCTTCAACAAGCTTATGGAAAAGGCAGTACCCCAATACAAAACACCTTGTTGCACTTACATGACTGAGAAAATTATCCCTGATATATTTAACAGAATTTGCACTAAAATTGAAGCTATTATTTCACAAGCAACATCAGTATCGGTGAAATCTGACATGTGAACATTTCAGCACAACAACCAAAGTTTCTTAAATTTTACTGTGCATTGGATATCTCCAGATTTTATTCTTGAATATGCTGTTTTAGCGATAAAGCTGTTTTCTGGTTCACATACTGGTACCAATATTGCAAAAGAACTCAATACTATTGCAGAAAGATGAAGCAAGATCCATTTTCTTTTCCATGACAGTAGAGCCAATAAGATAAAAGGTGCACGAGATGCAGAATATGATTTTGCCAAGTGTTTTATCATTTACTACAACTGGCTGTTGATTTATTGCTAAATTCTCAATTTCAAGTCACCCATTTTAATCACTCTAGTATAGCACAAGAAAAACCAAAATGCATTTGTCAAAAACTTAAACTGCCAGACCACCCATTAACACAAGACGTAAGCACATGATGGAATTCAACATACTATTTAGTGGAGTGATTACTAGAGCAAAAATGAGCTGTCTTGTTATATATAACTGATCATGATTGTTTAAACAATTTAACACCTGCTCAATGGGAGTTAATGGAACAATGTATCAATCTTCTCAAACCATTCAAAGAAGTTACAAAAATAACCAGCTCCAGTATTTCTTGCATTTCTGAGGTAATTCCACATGTCACGTTGTAAAAATAACTGGGAAAAGAAGAAACAGCACAGAGAACACCAAATTTATCAACAATGAGATTTCTGCTTCAATCTGTACTTAAAGCGCGGTTCAACTCTAATGAAAATGACAAATATCTGCAACTTTTCCTGACCGACGCTTCAAAACTAACTCCTTGGGTTAGTAAAAACACAAAGAGCAAAACAAAAAATTCTTTTAGAAGCTCTGAAAAAAATGTCAATGAAAGTGATAAAACAATTGAGATACACAATAGTTTCTGGAATTGTTTTGAGGAAGTTGCTACAGAAAACATGCACACAGATAAATATGACGAATAGAAAAGTTCAACAGAAAACAAAATTGATTTATTTATGAAAACTGTTCACCTAGATTAGAAAGCAGACCCTTACAAGTGGTGTTCAGCTAATGCAAAACAATATCCAAGCCTTGTAGAATTTTCTAAGATTTACTTATCATTTCCAGGTATTAGTTTATAGAGTTAGCAGCTATTTTCGAAAGCAGGTATAGTTTACAAGGAAAAGCGGAATCATTTGCTATCAACAAATGCCGAAAAAATTGTTTTTATTCACAATAATTTACCACTGATAAATTTCAAGTATTAAACTAGTTTTAAATTAAAATTTTTTGTGATCAATAGAATCTTATATATATATAATATATTTATTATTAGATTAATCTGTTTATTTTATTTTTAATTTATAGTAATATAATCTGTTTATAATGTGATTTTTTTCATGTTTCAGTATTCGGTATTCGGCCAAAAACCGAATAGTTAAAATGTTGCCAAATACACCAAATACCAAATAGTTGTCGAATATTTGCGGCATCTCTAATCTAAACCCTTTTGTAACAAATCCCATATGAGTCATTGCAAAACCACTAACACCTCCTTCCTTCACCCTTAGAGCATGACCTAATTTATGTATGACCCCGTCTATGGCTTAAATATATGACTTTTATCAGTAAAACCATAACTATTAATTTAAACAATATCATTAGGAAAACATATTGGATAAATACTTTCTTTACTTTGGCATAACGCAGGCTTAAGTGTGTAAATATTTGTGCCTTAACTAGGGTTGCCATTATCCTAGTTTTTTTGTAAAAAAGCGAAGGATTTATCTAAATAAAATTAAAATTTTAATTGCAATGCATTTTTTCTTTTACTGGTTTAAAGTTACTGTTGGCTAAACAAAGTTAAATTAATAAAATAAAAGTTTATAAAAATTTATTCGGGATTCTATATGCTGATATAAAATTTTAAAAAATCCTGGAGTCTCGGAGTCTAAAAAATTTTTATGACGGACAGGACTCTAGACTCCAGGGAAAAATATGGACTCCCGACTTTAACTTTGCATCATACATCATCATACTACATACATTCATACTTAACATCTTGAAAGTAACTTTTCATCCGGTGAATCTTATCTCATGCTAATTTTTTCCGAGACCTACTTTCTGTGAGACTAATTTAAACTCAACTTTCTTTTTGTTCTAATTCTTTCTCCTTTTTTCCAAGAAATCATTCTGCTTTTCGATGTTGTTTTTGATTAAAATGACGCAAGCTCTTTCTATCCCTCTAATAATATGAATATTCTGATTATTGACTTTAATGCTTAAAACTCTGAATGACCAAGCTATTCAAATGTAATGAGCATTTAAATCACCAATAACAATATTTAACAAGTCATAAAGATAACTTTGTGAACCTAATCATTTAACCTCACTCTTAAATTTTTTTTCTTTCTGACCCTTCTCAGCTTGTGCTCAGTTTCATTTTGTTCTTTATTTGGTAGTTCAGATAAAATATGATCACACTAAAATTTTGTCTCATCCTTTTTCAATGTCAGATTCATACTGTCATCACATTTCTTACGATTACTTTAAAGCTGACTGAGATTTTTTGTGTGGTTTTCTCCATAGTTTTTAACTCTCTGCTAAAAATTGTGCCTCCTTTATAATCTAGATACAGGAAAGTATATAAGTTTTTTTTTCTTCTCATCATTTTTAATTTTAAGTCATCTTTTAGTCATAAAAATAAATTAATCAAGCCTCACTTTATCTCATGGTTTTCTTTTTCTTTCACAGCTTGTATTTCTAATCATTTCTTTCATCTTTTCCACAAAAACAGCTCTCTTGAGAACAAATCTATTTGTCATAGAAAAAAATTGATGCAAAAAAACCATTATCAGATTAGTAAATCTCTTATTTTATTTCAAAAATGATTTCTTAAGTCTGAAAATCTTTAACAACTTTGACAAATCTTTCCTGGTTTTTATTGCTGATCAAAAATTTCTACACAGCTTGTTGTCAAGACAACACTTCTGTCACAGTCCTACACAAATTTTTCAAAAAATCTTTTTTATTACTCTCTAAACTATTTGGTGTTCTCTTTTCCTTCCTGCAATGAAAGTAGCATTTAAAAACAAGTCTTCTGTCAATCCTTTTTTTTTTAACTCTCTTATTTGATTGCTGTTAGTTTAAATAGTTGTTGGTTGCAGTCTTGTTGGAAAAGAAAAAATTGTTTGTAGTATTTGTATTAGCAGATATTATTAATAATTGCATACAATCGCATGCCCATACCTTCAAGCGCCTACATACCTCATACCTATATTTAGTAAAGTATGCTTTTAATCACATCACAATGTAATGTAGATGTGGACCTACCATATCCTTTCAAACCTATTATCACATGTAAGGTTTTTTGACAATATTTTAAAAACAATATTGATAAATCTGTTGACAAATAAAACCAAAAATAAGAAAAAAGTTTTCTGTGTCAACAAATAACAAGAGCAATTAAATCTTTTCATTAAAATGTCAAAATTTAATTTTCTTTCAGGCAATGTCTGAGTCTTTCTAAAGTTACAAATTACTTTGTTTTAGTCAGACTATTAAATTCATAATCAAGTTATCAGGCCTTGTTTTAAATACATTATTTAATATTTTTTAAAGACATTAACTTTTTCAAAGTACCGCAACATAATAAATTACAGCAAAACGAGTTCAATTAACAAAAACAATGAGGAGATGCTATTAAAGAATGTTTGTTTTCTTTAAAAAAAAAATTTATTAAATAATTAAATATAATACTACATTTTAAAAAATATTTAATATAAACAGTTTATATGATCAGTAAAACACAACGTTTAAATTTCTTAGCAATTCTTCAAACAAAATTGAAAATTTTGGCTGATGTTCTTTTCATGATAATTATTTTGTCTCTACCTTTTATTTAAGTTCCACATATTTCAAAATTAGTCTTTGGTACTATGAAAAAAATGATTCTCTTAATTTACCCAATAACTTGAATATCAAAAAATTTATCTGCACTTTTGAAACGCTATTTTTTATGTTTTAATGTTATTGGCAAGAAGATTGCTTGATATTGCTGCAAGGTGTACCCTAAAGCTACTATAATTTTCAAAGCATACTTTTCAATCCCATTTTGTGTCATTCTAGATGATTCTGTACACATTTTACAGGCCTTGTCGAGAAGCGTTACGCTATTTGAATTTTACGTACATATTCATGATTTTATGTACACGTTTCGTTATTTACCTTACACATTAACTTTTTTCAATAAGTTTATTTAAACAGTCATTGAAAACAGTTCATGGGGAAAGCATTAAGCTGTAATTAATTGTTGTAAAAAACATTTGTGGAATATTTATTTTATTAGATAAAAAACAGATAGATAAATAAACTTTTTTTCTATTTTCCGTTTTGAAAAAAAAAAATTTGTAGTTTGTTTTATTAAATTTAAATTAAATTTATTATTAAACATAATTAAATATAAATTTATTTTATTAAATTTAATTAAAATTCTTTTAAAAATTTTACAACCCTCCATTTTACAATTTTTTTAACTGATAAAATTTCTAAACTATGTTAAAGTAAAAAAAAAATTTAATAACTTTAATTTAAGTTACATTAAAATGTTCGTATTTCATAAAACTTTATTTTAGTTTCAATTTTTTAAAAAAAAGTTTTTTCTTTATCATTAATTTTTTGAATTGATCATAGACTGAACGTCGATTAAAAATGATTAACTAGTTTATGAGTAGTATGCGAAGATATTGTTAAAGCCAAAATGGTAAAAAACAGGTTGATAAGTTTTTATTTATTTTTTGACCGTTGTGTGATCCCTAAGACAAGTTGTGATAAACCAAACTTTTATAAGCGATTAAAAATAACGCAATCAATGAATTAACACTTTAAAAGCCCAACTTATATTTATTTTATTTTAAAAACTAAACTAATTCTAGTGCTATAAATATAAGATATGTAAGTTTCAAAGTTATACTGATATTTGTTAAATACAAGTTCTGCTAATAACATCTTAAAAAACTTAAAATACTATTATTTTTTTGGATTTAGTAAGAAATAGTGAAAGTATATTAGGTTTCATGATACATAAAAATAAAATATTTTAATGGAAATAAAAAAAAAAAAAACAAAGCCGAAAAGCGATAATCTTTGTTTAATTACAATTTTTATTTTGTCAAAAGCCAGTTACTAAAATGCTTTAAATAGCAAACATTTATTTATAAAGGGGAAAACCCATTTGTAAGTACATATAAATCTCTTTAAGAAAAACAACCATAAACCAGTGTCCCCTCAATTAAAAAACAACAACCATAAAATGAACGTTTTAAAGAGAAAAAAATAAATTTAAATAAGTTAAAGTTTTTAAAATAAGGAGATTATTTTTTAAAACAACAAATTTTTTATTTTTATTATAACAATATTGTTTAATTTAAAAATATTTCATTTCAAAGAAAATTTTTAATGTGGTTTTAAATTTAAGTACAATGAGGTACTTTAAAATACGCAACTGACATTATTAAACTTTTAACAATGTAAATATCTTTATTGAGTAAAGTTACATTTATTCGCTTTTCCACTATGCAACAAAATCTCATAACAAGGCCTGATTTTAGAGCTTTATTTAATCATGTTAATCAAGAGCGTGAAGAACTGTCCACAAAGAAAAGCTTCCTTGAATTAGCTTGTGTGTTTATTTCAGAATGTTCATTTATGAATTAATCAAAAAATATCAAAATGATAATCAAAATATAATTGAGTTTCATTGTTATAAAGTTTGATCATTGTCATAAATGTTTGTAAGAAAGAAAGATTGTAAAATTTAATGGTCATTACAAGTAATAACAAATTTTAGAGTTATGCAAGTTTTTTTTGAACGTCTTCTGCTAGGAAATTAAGGCTTGTTTGATATTTCTGCCTAGTTTTATTATGTATAAAAAAATACCATACAATTTGGTTGCCTGATTTTTAAGTTTCTCAATTCTAATTATGAGATTTCATTGTTGCACATTAATTGTGATGTCTTCAAATAAAAAAAAAATAATTGCATATTGACAAATAAAGCTAATGTATGATTTTATAATATTTAAAAAAAAACTGCAAAAGTTTTTTCAGATTTTGTTCTGAGCGTTTCTTGATTTTTATTCCTTTAATTATTTTCACATACACATGTATACTTAATATAAAATTTTTATACAAATGTTTTAGTCATATTTAAGTATATAAGTTTTAAATTAAAATTTTGTTTTTTTAATTTATTTAATACATTTGTTTTGTTTTACTTAATGCAACTTTTTCTTATTTTTTTATAACAGAGGTTTCTAGCTGATATCATATCTGTTCTTGGAATGACCAGAACTGACAATAGAGACTGTTTAAAATATCGATTTTTTGGATCAACAGAACCTCTTGAATCATGGGGTCATGAATATGTTAGGTAGAGGATGAGATTTTGTTTTATTATTTCTACAAGAAATATCTCTTTACATATTAACTATAATGTTGTTTTGAATAAAATAGTTTTTTTTAAGGCATCTAGCTGAGGAAATCAAAATAGAATTTTCACAGCGTGAAGAAGGAAATAGAGAGGATTTGCTTCGACTAGCTGATGATATCATTCCTTATGATATGAAGCACAATGCTGAAATAGATGCTTGTGATCTTGCCATGGAAATTGAACAGCTTGAACTATTAAAAAAGCATGTTGATAAGACTACATTTCAAAGAGTCTGTCTTTACTTAATTAGGTTAGTACAGTTAAAATATAATCAACAATATTTGTTTACATTAAGTCTTTTTTAACTAGACTTTATGTCTACATAGTTTTCTAGTTTTATTTTTAATGGGTATATAATGTAAACAACAATTTAAATTAATGCCAAGTATGAGTTTGTAAGCCTTCCCAGGAGGCGCATGCAGTTTTTTTGACTTGTATGTCCTTGCATAAGTTTTTTATTTTAGACAATTTAGTTGCGACTGTTTGTAAGTTTTATATTAGGCGTTTCAATGCTTAGCAGAAAAAAGTTTCAAAAACAAAAAAAGAAAAACTAAAAAAATTGGAAATTAAAATAAATTCAAATAATAATAAAAAAAATTTACTAATTTAAATATCTTGTTTTTATTGTTTTTATTTTTGTTTCTTTTGGGTGGTTGCTATTTCCAACAATGAAATTGGATAAGGCAAAGCAAAAAAAAAGTTTTTTAAGTCAATAATTTTTCTATATTTTATTTGTTTTTTTTATAGAGGAAAGCCAAAAAATAAACTTCTATCTGTTAGTAAAATTTATTATCATAGTTTTAATGTAACAAGTATATATTGTCCCTATATAAATATATGTAAGGCATGCATTAAAAAATCTTTTGAAATACTTAATTTAATAACACCCTTAAAAACCCTAAAAAACTGAAAATAAAAACAGTATGCAAATTATTTGAATAATTAATTTTTTTTATTTTTTCTATTTAAAATTGTTTTCCTATTTTGTTAGTTTAGCTTTCTTTGTTTTAAAACTTATTTTTTTCCGCTAAGTATTAAAACGCATAATATGATAAAACTTGCAAACGACCATGACCAAGTTGTCTAAAATAAAAAACTTATGCGTTAACAAAGGAGACAAAATATCACACATGTTTCCTGTAACAGCTTGGTTTGTGTAGATTGTTTTAAGGTATGACAGTATCAAAGTGTTTTTAAAATAAAATTTATTTTATATAAACTTTAAAAAAATTTAGAATCAAAAACCATTTCTATAATTATAATTTAAAGGGATCCCAAAGTGCCGACACAAGTTGTGTTCATATTAAAGAGAATAAGGAGAAAAAAAATGTTTGGGCATAATTTTTTTAAGTAAAATAATAAAAATATACTAAGAAAAAAAACTTTGTTGTGTAACTAAAAGCTCGCCATCTCCTTGTTAGCCAGTCTCTCAAAGTCTTTAAAATACTTGCTGCAGATCATCTACAGGCTTTATAATTTATTCAAGCGTGTTTAATTCCAAAGACTTCTAGTAAATGATGTCATTGTAGAATTTTGATAAGAAATCTGAAAATACTTTCTTTTTTTTTATCAAATTCTAGAATTTTTTAAAATTATTATTATAGATTACTGAAGAATTTGTTTAGTTATTACTATATAAAAGTTATTTTTCTTCATAAATTAATGTAGAATTTCTTTAGTTATTTTATTTTCTAAATTTCATGAAGTTCCCATTAAAAATATGAATAAAATATTTCTGATATTTTAAGCTTGTCTATTGCTCTAAAGTATTATTGTGTTATATTTATTGTTATTAAATTATTATTATCCTCATTAAGATTCTGTTAAAAAAATTATTTTTTGTTATCTAATACTACCCCAAGCCGCTGACAGTGGCTTTTGATTTTTTCAAGTTTTGACCGCAAGCCGCTGGTAGCAGCTTTCAAGTATGCTTCGCAATTTATCTTGTTTTGTCAATAAATTTTCACCCTAGACGTATAATTTGTTTGTTTTTAAGGTTAAGTAATTCTCTACATAATTAACAACGAATAAGAGCCATATTGTATTATTATAATAAGTTATCACTTGACAAAGTTGAAAAATCTTGAGTAATCCTTGATTAAAATAAACTTCTTTAAATTTAGTCCTAAATTAAAGCAGTGTTAACACTGTGAAATTTATCTTGTAGAAGTGTATAAGTATTTAACTAAGTAATTAAGAACGCCTTTTTAAGAAAAACATTATTTTTATACATTAAATTAGTTTTGTTTTAGACTTAATGTTTTATTTACTATTTATAAAATAATGGTTTTAAGCATTTTGTATATCTTATTGTTCAATGATGCATGTTAAAAACTTTTTTTTTAAATTTAATTTAAAAGTTCATTTGTTAACCAGTGATGATAGCTTATTTGATGAAGGTGCAATAACTTTATTTTAATAACTGTATACAATATTATTTAAAACAAATATATCACCTTGTATGATAATTTGGAGTTTTTTATTTTAATTTTAATGCAGACTTCATTTCTAATGGCAAAATTGATGTTAATGATGTTGGTAATAATGTTTTAGATGATTGGGTCTTTGTTCTAGGAGATGACCATGGTCCTGATGTTGTTCTTTTTACAAGTGAATCAATATAGAAAAGGTCTTTTGTTATGTGTAACATACCAAGGTAGTTAAAAAATATAGTACTATCTACTTTTGCTTAAGCAGGTTTCACTAAATTGTGTAACTGAAGAGAAAATATGGTTATGAAACCAAATGTTGTTACTCTTTACAATAAAAACATGGGCAATGTAGAATTGGGTGATGCACAGCTCTATATGTACTTCTCAGAGTGTGAAACAATAATTTTTTTGTTATTTGTTGTATAAGCTCAATATGAATTAACATAAGCCAACATCAAGGATAAATTTTATGATGGCAATAGTAGAAAGTTGAGCTGGAGGTTATGTTCCAGTGAAAGTAAAAAGACAAGCATCTAGAGAGATTAAAGTGACTATAAGTTCTCTCATACCCACTTCCCCAATAAATAGCAAATAACAATCCTTTATATGGTCACAATCTTGAAAAATTGGTGCAGAAAAGAAAAAAATGTGTAGCTGGGCACCAAATTCTAGTCCGCACAGGTTAGCAGTATCAGTCATGTGGTGTTGGACAGTGCCCAGCTTGTTTTTCTAATTACCACGCAACAGTTGTGCATTTAAATCATTAAACTGCTTTAAATCATATAGCGTACAAAAAAGTTAAATTCAAAAATAGTTGTTTTTTTTGTTTGTTTTTTGGATATGTTTTTTTCCAATTTTTTTTCCTGATTTCTTTTAGTTGAATTTTCGCATCATTCCATGTCAAATCAACCCATAAAAAAATTTATGACTCCATGCCATCTCAGATTTCGATGATTTTTGGAATACAAGCTTATATTAATGAAAGAAAACTTCACTCCAAATTTTAATGTTTGCAATACTGTCTCTTTTTTGTTTTATTTAGCGCCATTAGTTTTTAAAGCTAATTTCATATCACAGCTAGCTTAAACATGAAATACTTGTAATAATAGTGAAAATTTGCACCTAACTATATTTTAAGGAGAGGAACTTAAAAATGCTAAAACACTAAAAAATTGAATACTTTTTGTAAGTTTTTTGATGCCCAGTACAAATAAATGTTTACCTTAAGATGCTCAAAAGAAATGATTCTAAAATTTTTTCATAGTATTCTATATGTAACAAACACCATAAAACAAAAAAACTGCAAGGTTTTTCTTTTTTAAATCAGATTTATTTGCATTTAAAGTTTTAAAATACTGAACACCAAAAATATCAAAATTACAAAAATAAACCATAGAAATAATTAAATTTTAATAAGAAAATTTAAAACAAGGCAATAAGAATTAACAATCTTTAAAATTATTTCTCTGGTTTAAAGTTTACCCAGCTTTCTCCAACGCTTTGGTGATCAGTTTTGCTGATTTTGAATTTGTCTTCCGTGACAGTTGTTGAAATATTAATCATTAAGAATAAGTTTGTTGATGCCCAGCACACATCTCTAGAAGGCCAACAATATGACCTTGATGGCTAAAATGGATGCATAAATTTAACTTGAAAGTTCTTTATTTTCAACATCAACATCTTCAACTAGGCTAGTCCATAGGTTGTTATTATATATCAAACATACAATCACTCCAATGCTTATATCAGTTTGAAAATTAAAAACAAATGAATACTCTATTTGTTAAGAAACAAATTTAGTTCCAATTTCTGTGTTACTTGTTGGAATGAAATTGTTGTAGCTGCAGGTACCTGGTAATGTTTTTGCTCAATCACAGGGTGATTTACCATAACTTGTTGAAAAGAAAGACCATGTACATTTCATAGCAAAATCTTATTCATGGTGGCATATATTTATGAAGTGTTTTTGTACTAGCCAGCACACTCATCTGAAAAGTAATGAACAGTTTCTATTTAATGAGAAATGTTGCTTTTAATATGTTCAATTGTTAATTTCAACACATGATATACCATATCTACACCACCAGCAGTAATTCGTCTGAAGTGAAACATATTCAAACACATTTCAGGACATTATTTACTTTATAATAAACTACTGTTGGATACAATGTTGCTTGAATTTTGTTCCAGTGAAAAATTTGTACTTTGTCTTGTACAACAAGCTCATAGTTTCCTAAGAAATAACAAAGGACAATGACCTTAGTACTACTAAACTCATTTTTTAATTTCGTTTAAAAAACAGCTTGATTTTTTTCAATGTAAAAATGAACAGTTAGTTTTTGTAACTTAATTGTTTGACTATCAATGAAGCTACTTTTAATCTCTGTTAGACTTAATAGCTCAGAATGGTCATTCATTGTTTGTAATCTGTTTGTAATAACCATCATCTTCATCATTATCTTTTTGAGAGTAGAACTCAATTTCAAGATAATGTCTTGATGTAGAATTTTCCTGACACGAAGGGAAACGATGTATCATCCAATTCTTCTTAGCCCTACTCTAAACAAGCATATCAATATGTTTGTGATGATCCTTTAATAATTCAACTGCACCAATCATAAATTTAACATTTTGATGGAAGGTAAACATACAGTAGGGCAGGTCGATTTTGGAATCAGGGGTTTGGTAATAAAGAGATTTGATTAATAGGTGAAAAAAATGTGCTTGGTAAAATTTTTTTTGTTTTAATGAAGTTTAAGTTGAGCTAAAACGATTTTAAATATTGGTATATTTAATTAAAAATTTTTTTGCAACGCCATCTTTATCACTTACATTTTTATACAAATTAAAGATTGCCGCACTTACGCAAAATAAACAAATGTTATAATTGTGTGGGAAAAAGAAAGTTTTGTGGACGAAAAATAATGTTTTCAAACAAGCGTAAAACACGAAATTGCACAAAAAGCAAGTTTGGTGGAAGTCCCAACCCTCTTGCAAATACAGAACCACCCACAAACAGACAGATTATTCAAGATTTTTATTTTCTTAACAATACTTATCCCAGTTATTGCTTTAGCGTAATTGTAAAACTGATAGCTGAAAAAGTAATCATGATTTGGAAAAAAGTTAACACTCGGCTACCATTAATGTCCACATATTGTGTCGAAAAAAAAGTTGGAGTATTTCTAAACATATCCAGGTTAATTAACCGAAGAAAATGCAAAGTATTAACAGAAAAAAACACTTCTAAAAAATTGGATAGGCTTTTTGATATCAGTTCCTGCACATGTGACCTTAAAGTTGTACTTTGTAATGATAAAAATATCAAATGTAGTCAAGATAATTGCCCTAATACTCATATTTTATGCACATGTAGTCCAGATAAAAAAGTACTATGTTATTTTTTAATAATAGATAAATAAAATAATTTTTTTTTAAAAATAAAATGAACACAAGTATATTACTAGAGTGATAAAGTTTAATACTATGAAATTCATATGCAATTTCTCAATATTATCAAATAATATTTAGGTTCCTGTAGAAGAAAGGTTATATTAAAAAACCAGAGAGATAAGTCAGGTCGTAAAGGATCATTTCAACTTGGCTCAGTTGATTATGAAAGGTCTGGAAAAAGATCTTTAAAGAAACATAAAACTGAACATAAAAATATGGAACAATCATTACAACAAGAAACATTTAATTTACTTCCAGAAATAGTATTATCAGAATCTGATTCAGAATCTGTTATTTCTAGCTCAAGTGAGGTAATTAACTAATAAATCGAAATTTAGTTCATTGTTACATTTTTTAAATTTACTTTCTTTTTTTTAACATATCACTTTTTTATATAAAAATTTTTTGTTAATTAACTTTATAACTTTTCTTTTAGATATAGGAGCCTGCAAGAAGTCCATCAGGAATTTACAATCTTTGGAAGTTTCCAAAGTTTGCTATTGAGTTGATCAGAAACGATATAGGAAGTTCGATTGGAGCTGCATTAGGGAATGCTCTTTTGCTCGATCTATCAGGACTGTTTAATGATCCAGCAATTATATCAAGTTTAGTTTTAGACAAATCCAAAATAGACAGACAAAAAAAGTCAGTTAAAGTATTGTCAGACTTAAAATCCTTTGAAAATAACAGAGAGTTTGTTTGCCTTGGTGTTGATGGTAAAATTGATAATGAAACTTTAGTTATAAGAGAAATAAAAAGAGAAGATGGTAAGGTTGTGTTAAAGAGATCAACAGAGAAAGAACATCACATGACTGTGACTAAAGAACTTCTCCCTAACCTTTACAGTGGGGAGTATCTTACTCACAAAGTTTTACCTCTTGTTGGAGCAACAGGAAAAAAGCAAGCTCAGTGCCTATATGAAGTTCTTGAAGAGTATGATTCTTTAAACACTCTAAAAGCAGTTTAGGCTGACAATACTTCCACAAACACAGGTCATAAAGCAGGAATGGTTGTGGAGTTAGAGAAAAAACTAGGACGAAAACTTCAGACTATAGGCTGCAATCTTCATCAGAATGAGCTTCCCTTTAGATCTTTGTTTAAAAAAATTGATGGAGTAACTAATTCACCAAACCATTTTGCTGGACCTTTAGGTAAAATGGCAAATATCAATAATGAGCTTAATTTAGTTGTTAATTTTGGTGTTATTAAGTCTCCAATTATTGTTTTAGAAAAAGAAATTTTAGATGATTTAAGTAGTGACCAGAGGCTTTTATATGAATATTGCATTGTAATTGCCACTGGAAATATGAGTGTTAAATATTCAAGTTGGAAAATTGGTCCCCTTAATCATTCTCGTTGGTTAACATTGGCAATACGGTTGATGTCTTTATATGTCCGAGTACTAGTTTCTGATTCTAAATTAATTATTTTGGTAACCTATATTGTCCAAGTCTATGTTCCTACATGGTTCCTCCATAAAAAGAGCAATAAGTTACACGAAGCTCCATCAATTATATATTTTATAATTAACCAAATCAAGCTCCAAGGAAAAGAGGTGCAAGATATTTGTTTAGCAAACTTAAGGTTCAATACTTTTTGCCTACTTCCTGAGAATATTTTGTACTCAATGTTTAAGTCAGAGGAAATATATATAAGATCAATAGCAATGCAGAGATTACTTGATATTAGAAATCGTAAAAAAGATGGCCAAGTTATAAACAGAATTAATAAAATTCCAGAAATTAACATTGATGCTCATATATGGTATGAGCTCATAAACATTTTTGATGAAGACATAGATGAACCAGCAACAACTCAAGATATTACTGATGAAGAGATAGTAGAAAAGTTATTATCTGGAGAAAAAATTGACCTCCCAGGTCTTCCTTCACATTCACAGAGTGTTGAGAGATCTGTACAACTTGTTTCCATGGCTTCTCGTACTGTTTTTAAAAAGGAAGCACGTCATAAGCATATTTTAGCAAAAATTCTAAGCAAAAAGCATAGAAAGAGTTTTATGTCTAAACGTTATTACGGTGAGACATATGATGATATTTTTTGTTAATTTAAAAACCAATTTATTGCTACTTGTACATGTAAAATTAAACTTTAATAAAAATGTATAATAATTTTTGAGTTAGTCATTACCTCGCGTGGTTCTTAATAAATAAAAAGATCTGAATGCAATTTTTTTTATGGAATCTTTTATATAATTTAAAATTATTTCAAAGATTTTTAATAATCGTTATTAAAATTTAACTTATTGGATAAATTTAACTTATCTGAAATAATTAAGATAGTTTTCTATTTTACAAATATTCTATTATATAACCCAGGCGTCGGCAACCTATTAAAGGTTGAGAGGTTTTTCATTAAATAGTTAAAATAAATATTCATTAAATAATTTTAAAAAAAGACCCGCAGGATTACAGTTTTAGACCCCTGATATAACCATTAAACAAATTTTCAACATTTTAAATTTGCGGTTTTTTTTATAAAATGCGGACCAGAATTTACAAAAGAATTTTGTTAAAGTATGAATATCTAACTTAGAAAAAAAAAATATTTTTTTGACTTAGAGTACTTTATTTTGTTTTTCTTTATTTCTAAGTAACTGTCAGTCCTTTTGCTTTTTATTTATTTTATTTAATATTTAAATTAATTGGGTCCTGAATTTATAATACAATGCCGCAGTAAATGTTGCGCGGAAAACCTTAGGACCCAACTTCAAAGCTAAAATCGCTCATGAAGAAACTATTTTAATTTCATAAAATTTTCCAGGATGTGTTTTTGGATTGTTTAGAAATTATCTCCATAATGCCAAACACTGAAATCGAAAAAAAGTTGTAATTCGACCTGCCCTAACATGTATGTATGTGATCACACGCATACTGTACGCGTACTGGATACTCCTACTTTAAAAAAAAAGTGTGAAAAACAAGTCTTTATATCAGGATAACTGGTTTAAAACTTAGTATACAGTAAATACACATACATACACATGAGACATTTCCTTTTCTTTTTTTTAGGGAAAGATAAAATACCATTTTTCTGAATTTTGCTAATAAATTTTGAACTTTGTTGCAAGATAAAGTGCAGTCAGCACTTTAGTACAAAATAGCTAGCTACTGTGTTTATTGCATTTTGGTTTATATTAATTTTACTACTTGGGTACCGAGGTTTATGTTCATTAGCTATCATAGTTTTAAATAATTTAAAGCATTGTAGTAACCTATAGTTGTATTTGTTTATAAGTTAATATATATTTTTGTTGCCAAGTTCATAGTTCTGCTCTTCTATTATTTGAGTTTTGTTGTTAATTAAGAAATGAGTAAAACAATTAGAAATTTCTTTTCATCCTGTGACTTATTCCATATTCTCAGATGAATTATAGGCTAATAGACCTCCTGTTTTTGTTTTTTTTTTGCAGTACTTATTAAGAGCTCACTAAATACCTTAATTGAGTTCTTTATAACTTTTTTTGTTTTGTTTTGTTTTTGTTAATTCACCTCCCCAAGGCCCAGAAGGGCACTACAGATGAGGAGGCTACTTAATTGTGGTTATAACCCTCTTTCAACTCTATAACTCCGAAACAGTAGGGGTCGAACTCGGAACCTCTCGCTTATGAAGCGATTGCTCTACCACTACAGCACTACCGCATTTAAAATAAAAAAGGCCTGAAACATGCTGTGCATATGTGTGGAACTACTGTAATCTGAATCTACTTTGCTATATAATGTTATGCTGTACAATAACTTTAGATTTAAATAAACTATTAAAAATAAAAGGTTTTTACTAAATTTCAATTTTTTTATTTTTAAGTTATCAGTGTATAAAATTCTTTTCTTACCAAAAAAAGTTTATACACCAATTTACTGTTTTTGCTTATTTAATTTATCTTTAGTTGTAATTTATTGTCTAATTTTTCAAACTAAAACCTAATTTATTGTAAATTTGTGAAGCTTTTTACTTCTAATACTTATGTTACCTAATAATGCTAATTTTTCTTTCAATTTTAGTTGTGTAAAGTATGTTCCAGAACCAGAAAATACACAACTTCTAAAATGTGCTTTAGAGCTCTATTTGAAATATGAACACTTTCCTGATGCGCTTAATATTGCTATTCAACTGAACGATCTCAACATGGTTAAACAAATTCTTAAACTATGTATGGGAGAGTAAGTCTCACTTTTAAATAAAAACTTACTTGGTAATGTACAACTTTTATTTTTTTAATTTTTTTTATGTACAAACACACATACAAACACACACACACACACTTCTTGTTTATGTTGCCACTTTCCTATTGTATTTACATTTTTTACACTTTTATAATAATACTAAAAATGTGTGTTTAGATAAGTACTCTGATGTCATACTGAAATTGCCTGCTGTCGGAGGCTTCAGTATATACATCAACTATCTTATAGCCTGCAGCCAGTAGGAGTGAGGCTATATCGACTAAGGGTTTTGGCTAGGGCAGCAATCTTTTCTTTCATTATTTTTTTTTCTTTTTCTGAAAAAGCCATATGCTATAAGGGTAAGCAAAGGAGTAAGTAATTGCTAATCTGTATACTTTATAGCGTGTGTCTATATATCATGACCTACTATAGTGACAGGCCGAGT
>NC_088924.1:19992500-20055000 GCF_038396675.1 Hydra vulgaris | reverse complement strand
CCTGATGTCCGATGATATCATTCGACAATTTTTCATACTCATATGAACTAACATCCGATCCTCTCTGACCGTGGTCTTCTTTGGCCGGCCGTCCCTGGGAAGATCGCGTACGGAGTTGGTTGCGGCATGCTTCCTCACAATTCCAAATACATTCAGGTAGTGGATTTTCATTATTTGTGCCACCTTCCGATACGAATATCCCTCCTTAACCTTCACCAACACCTCACATCTCTGTTCCATCGTCAACTTTCTATACGGAGTCATGTCTGAAAAATGTAAACAAAATTTTTAAATAATGTAAAATAATAAAAAGAAGTAATAAATATTAAAAGTGCAATGGTATAAATATAAAATACATAAAAAATCATGTTATTACAATTGTTATTTCTACAGAATATGACAATTTTTAAATTTTATTGACCAAAAATTCCAATTTTGTTACATGATATTAAAAAACAATTTTATGGGCTAAAAAACCAAAATCTCATGCTTTCCACATAAATCCATAAGTAAAATACTATAAAACTGCATAAAATGTCATTAAATTACAATTGCAATTATAATATTAGTTTAGAAATAAATTTTAACATACCTGCTAAATCGCCAAAAATTGAAAATTCACCTATCGCCACGAGAAAACCCGATAAAAATGGATAATTATTAATAAAATAACACAAAATGTGTTTAAAAACAAAGTCAGCTGCTGAAGCAACCATTTAAATAAATAGTTATGAAGTATTCGCCAGATAGCAGGACCCTATGGCGTTTTAAATGCACTGTAAGCTTGTTTTTGACGCTGTTATAATGACTTTTGCACAGCACAGTATATACTACTGTGATCAAAAAGTAAGGTGAATTTTTTTATAAAATGAAAAATCTTTATTTATTCTTCCAAATCTGTATCGTCCCCCTCAAAATAATCCCCCCCCCCGGCCCCAATGCTTTTTTGCCAACGTTTTTTCCAGTCTTCGAAGCATGCCGAAAAGTCCTCAGTAGGGATAGCCTTCAATGCGCGTACCGATTCACGTTGGATCTCTTCAATGGACTCAAAACGATTTCCCCGGAGTGGTCTCTTGAGCTTTGGGAACAGCCAGAAGTCACACGGTGCTAAGTCGGGCGAATACGGTGGTTGTGGAGCAACATGGGTAGAGTTTTTGGCGAAAAACTCACGAAGAACCAGTGCTGTGTGCGAAGGCGCATTATCGTGGTGCAAAATCCAAGAGTTATTGGCCCATAATTCCGGTCTCTTTTAGCGAATAGCTTCACGCAAATGTCGCATAACGCTTAAATAATATTCCTTGTTGACAGTTTGGCCAGTTGGAAGGAATTCGTAGTGCACGACACCACAATAATCAAAGAAAACAGTCAACATGACCTTGATTTTTGAGCGACTTTGACGTGGTTGCTTCGGTCTCGGCTCGCCTTTTTCACGGTATTCACTCGATTGGTCGGTTGTTCCAGGGTCGTATGCGTAGACCCAAGTCTCATCGCCAGTAATAATTTGTTTGTAGATGTCTTGATAGTCAGAAAGCATTGCTTCACACGTTTTAACGCGATGCTCTTTTTCAAAGAAATTGAGAAATTTCGGCACTAAACATGATTCGAGTCTTCTGAGGCCCAAATGTTCCTTCAAAATTGCTTGCACCGACCCAAATGATATTCCAACCATGTCAACAAGGTCTCGAATGGTTAACCGACGATATGCAAGCACCAATTCTTTGATTTTGTTGATGTGGCGATCATCAATCGAAGTCGATGGTCGTCCGGAGCGTTCCAAGTCATCAACACGTTCTTGGCCTTCTTTGAAGTCTTTGTACCACTTGTAAACATTTTTTTGAGACATAGTCTCTTTACCGAAGGCCTTTTGCAACATTCGATACGTTTCAGCAGCAGAAATATCATTCCGCAAACAAAATTTTTAATAGCACTTCTTTGCTCAACAAAATTAGACATCGTGAAAATCGCCGAATGCACTTTTGGTACTTCAGAAACAAGCGTAAACAAAAAATAATAATTATGAGTTTGACATGTAATTTGGCGCAAATGTTAATGACATTCCTACCAACTTAAAAATAAAAAAGATTGGACGATTCGAATAAGGCGGGAAGTTTAAATTAAAAATTCACCTTACTTTTTGATCACAGTAGTATATAAATATATATATATATATTTTTTTTTTTTTATAAATCTTTATTTAAAATTGATTAGCATTACAAGTAATGAATTGTACAATTTTATCTGTCCTTTAATATCAATAGTTTACTAAGAATACAGGGGAGGAATATTATTTATGCATCGAAAAGGCAGTAGAGCTTCCAATATTGCTTGGTAGGTAGAGGTCACTGACGCCATCACGAAGGATTCGGAGGTATTTTTGAATAAAAGTTTTTTGGTAAGTAGTTGTTTTTGCGGTGTTAAGAGCATACAGGAATCTATTAGGGTTTCTGCTGTTGGTTTGAGTTAATTTAGTAGTTATAGGATGGCATGGGTCTGCAAGGATCTTTTTGAGTGTATTAATACAGATCCTGTCAAGTAACTCTTCAATGTCAAAAATAATATTGAAGCTGCTTGAATTGGTTACATCAATTCCAATAATTTGTAGGGCATTTTTATGAAAATGTTGGATCTCTCTTTTTGCAGCAGCACTGCACGAAGTGAGAATAGGAGCACTATATATCAAGTGGCTAATAGCGTAAGATCGGTAGACCTGTAAAAGGTTTGGCTGAGTGTGACCAATTTGCTTAAGACGTCTAAGCAGATATGGTACTGATTTTATATTGTTGTGAACTTTTGTCCATTGTTCATCCCAATCAATATTCTCATTGAGCATGATTCCAAGATATTTGTGGCTGCTGACTATTTCAAGTTCAGTATTATTGAGTACAATGGATGGTAAAGCTTGAATTTCAGAGCATCTGGGAATAATTCTTATGATTTTACATTTCGGGCCATTAAGTTTCATTCCATTTACCTTTGACCAAAGAGCGACGCCATCAACAATGGATTGAGGCAGGTTGGTAGGAAATTTATCATTAATTATATAGGTCAGTATGTCATCAGCATATTTTTCGAGGATGGTTTCAGGTGGAAGATAGACGTTAATGTCGGAAATAAATAGAATTAACAGGATTGGACCTAGAACACTACCCTGAAGTACACCTGCTTCGATACATTTCCAGTCAGTGGTGTGATCATTTGTTTTAATTCTTTGTTGACGATTAGATAAGCTGCGATCCAAGAGGTGAGCCAGCTAGGTAGAATGTTCACTAACTTTAACAGTAACTTGTCATGACTGACAAGATCAAAAGCTTTTTCGAAATCAAAGAATATTGCATAAATTGATTTGTTGTTATCTTTTGCATGACTCCAGTCCTCTATAATTTGAATAATAGCGTCCATCGTACTTCGGCCTGGAAGGAAACCGAACTGTTTGTTAGAGACCCATATGTGCTTGGTGTGATGGACAATGAATATGGTAATAATACGTTCAAAAACTTTACATAATGCGGATGTAATGGCAATTGGTCAATAGTCATTAGACGATTGTGGGTTAGAAATTTTTGGAATCGGTGTTATGTTTGCTGATTTCCATTGGTCAGGTAGGTAACTGTTTTCTATGAGGCGGTTGAATAGGATGCAGAGTGATGAGGCGATTTCAAAGCGAGCAGATTTGAGTAAAAACGAAGAGAGATCATCTGGTCCTGAGGAACCTGGTTTGAGTTTGCTGAGTTGGTTGACAATGTTATTAAGGGTAAAAATGGGGGTAGTAGGCGGGTTTGCCTCTCGGTTAATGAAGCATGAGAGTCTGGGTTGTTTCTTGCCAGACAAAACACTTTGAAAATGATCATTTAATTGGTTTGCTAGTGTCTCAGAGATAGGAGTTGTGATTTTATCTTTATCAGCAAGACTGATTTCACGCCAAAAATCTGTTATTCCAGTAGTGAAACGCCTGTTATAAATTCTCTTTCTTTTGGTAATTAGTTTACTAATTCGATTTGCAAGTGCTTTTCACTCTTTGTAGAATCCGGAGAAAAAGAGTTGTTGACGCTCTTTTGTAAGGCCTTGAATAAGTGGTGTCATCCAAGGCTTAGGGTTAACGAGCGTCGTTGATTTTAGAGGTTGGCAGGTGTCTTGGGCAGAGAATATAGAATGATAAAAGTTGTTGCAAGCAACTTGTATTTCATACGGTGAATCAACTAAGATTTCAATATTGGTAGATCGTATCAGTGCAACAGTGTCAGCAATTCTACCTGACCGGTAAGCAACCTTGTGGGGAACCGGGCGAGTAGATTTATAGAGATTTAGGGGAGCTTGACTAACTACAACAAGGTGATCTGAATTACCAAAACTAGGAAGAGTATTCGACACATAGCATTTTGGGGCGTTACTCAAGATGATGTCAAGAATAGATGTTTTTCTGGTGGAGTGTGTGTTGAGATGAATGAGTTGGTGAGAACAACAAATAAAGTCAGTAGGGCAGCCATTCTGATCCCCTGCAAGAAATATTAGTGGTTTATTGCCGATTGTGCAACGAGTTATGGCTGGTTCAATAAGTTGTGCAAGTTGATAAGATGCATTGCGCTGCTCACTTTTAGACCAAAATACCACCTGATCCTTGCCAAAGTTTTCCAAATGCTTTCTCGATAAGTTCACTAGTTAAATGTCCTAGCAAAACATACTTATGACTTGTAGTTAGTAAATATTTTATGAGCTCATCCGTCCCACAACATGTTAATTTTCTATATTACAAATTATTAATCCAAAATTTATATAAAAAAAAACTTGCCTACAGTTTTTTACTATGTTTACTTGGCCTGTCACTATAGTATGCCATGGTATATATATGTGTGCATATATATATGTGTGTATAGATACATACATACATGCAAACATCACTCCAGCTTCTGAATCTAAAGTGATTTCTTGCTTAGACTCTTCTACAGGTTGTGGTCTGGATATCATACCTGTAATAGTCTTGCAGAAGTGTTTTCCGGAGCTGTCGAATATACTTTCAAATTTATTTAAAAATTGCTTATCAGAGTCTTGTTTTCCAGCGTGCTGGAAAGCAGCATTTCATCATCCAAGAACCTAAAGGCCGTATATCCATTTTTTGTGTTTCTGAGAAAACCAAGTTTTAAACTTGATTTTTAAAGGCTTTCTGCCAGAATGTCCGACTAATTTTTCAAATATTTTAAAAACTTGTATCATTCTTGAGACTAGATTTATGCGACACATACTCTATTAATTGTTGAATATTTATTGAGGGTCAATGTATGTATGTACTGAAGTACTCCCCCAACTCCGATTTCAGAATGACATCAGACTATTGATCTTATAATGCGCTCTTATAATAAGGTAGTATTTCTGGCTTCTAGAGATGAATTTTCAAATTTATGAAATTGACATAGTGTAGCTTAGAAATGATAAAAGTAACATTTATTTAATAATACTTTGTAATAGTTTTCATAAAATATTTGATAATAAAAATACATTTTATTTTAGTGAGCATAAATCGCTTATACAGAAGCAGCTTGCCTACATTCTTGGTCGTTTACAAATTTATATAGATTTAGATGATGACATGGAAAACAGTGAGGAGCTTTCAACAATTATATCTAATTCCCATCTTAATAACAGTTTTCTTGCTCTAGCTCGTGAGGTATCATTGATTTTTTTCACTTCCTTCTCTCCACTAAAAGAATATTAAATTTTTATAATATATATTTTAAGTATTGTTTTTAAGTTTTCTATCAAAGTTTAAGTTCATTTTTAAAACTTAACTTATTCCTAATCTTTAGTTTTTAAATTGATAACTAAATTTGATGAATCTATCTTTTATCTCTTTTTAAAAGGGTTTATCTACTTAAAATATTGAATAGTAATTTTTGAAATTAATATATATATATATATATATATATATATATATATATATATATATATATATATATGTATATATATATATATATATATATATATATATATATATATATATATATATATATATATATATATATATATATTTATATATTTATATATACAGCCCTCGGAGTTAAAAGCGTTTTATTTAATTTTGTTACAAATTAAATTAAATAATAATTAATAATAAATTTAATTTACATATAATAAAATAAATTTAAAATTTTTCAAAAAAGAAAGTTGGAAAGTATTTTTTTGTGTGATAAAAAAACAGAAAGTTGGTTTTTATCACACAAAAAAAAATTCGCAGTTGCAGTGAAAATGTTTTTTATAACAATTAATTACTGCTTAAAATTTTTTGCTTAAACTATTTCAAAAGACTGTTTAATTATTCCAATTTAAAAAAGGTTTTAACATAATCTAAATGGCTTAACGCATAGGTAAAATTGTCATTTTGTACATGAAATGCGAACAGGGTAATGATTCTTTACAAAAAAAAAGGGCGCTTTAATTTTTCAGAAAAAGAAGATAAACGCAAAAAAAGGTTGCTGCCCCATCCAAAACCCTCAGTTAATTTCTGTTATTTTATGATGTCATCTGCTTGTGTCTATATATATATATATTAGTAGAAAATCACTTAACAAAATTTTTTTTCATTTTACCCTGTGTTTCATCAACAAAGATTCATCAGATATCTGATTTCTGATGAATCTTTGTTGATGAAATACAGTGTAAAATGAAAAAAATTTTTGTTAAGTGATTTTCTACTAATATATAATTGCTCTGTTCTTTTAAGAACATTGAGCACTCACTTTGTAGAATACTTTTTAAAGTTGTTTAAATATATATATATATATAAATATATATATATAAATATAAATATATATATATATATAAATATATATATATATATAAATATATATATATATATATATATATATATATATATATATATCTGTGTGTGTGTGTAATTATATATGTTTATATATATATATACACACACACACACACACACACACACACACACACACACACACACACACACACACATGCATTTGTTTGTATTTTTTGAACATCTCTAATTTCTGTGTTTTTTTAATTCTCACATAGTAAACACTAGAATTTAATTCAATCAAGTAAACACTTGAATTTAATTATTCAATAGGTTCACAATATTTTCCATTCACCACTTACTCACCCTATAATTATGTTTATTATATGTGTATAATCAGTTATGGAATCATGTTAATTTGTATCTATGTACTTATAGCTTGATATAATGGAGCCAAAAGTTCCTGAGGATATTTATAAAAGTCATCTTGATAATCGTGAGTTATTGAATAATTGAAAAATAGTTCAAGTACTAGTAATAATAACTGTTTCAAAAAACTGAAATCAATATTATGTTTCTTTTTTCTTATCTTTTAGGTCCTTTCTCTACTTCATCTGTTAGCTTAGACAGTGCGAGACAAAATCTTGCTTCCTCTTTTGTTAATGGTTTTGTCAACACTGCCTTTGGAAAAGATAAACTTCTCACTGAAGATGGAAATAAATGGCTTTATAAAAATAAAGAGCATGGTTATTTTTTTATTTTTTGATAATTTTTAGCATTTCTTTTGTATTTCTTTTTTATATTGCTTTAAAATGTGTTGATTATTTTAGGAATGATGAGCACTGCTGCATCACTTGGTATGTTGTTACTGTGGGATGTAGATGGTGGTTTATCACAGATAGACAAATACTTATATTCAAATGAAGATTTTATCAAAGTATAGCTTTTTTAGTTATGTTTGCATTTTATTTACACCTTTCAATTTTTGAGCTAATTTTTTACCTTTTAGGCAGGAGCTTTGTTGGCTTGTGGTATAGTAAACACGGGTGTTCGCAATGAATGCGACCCTGCGCTTGCTTTGCTTAGTGACTATGTTGATCATAAAAATGGTGTTATGCAGATAGGTGCAATACTGGGACTTGGTCTAGCATATGCAGCTTCCAATCGTGAAGATGTTTTGTCATTAATCTTACCTGTTATTTCTGATTCTAAGAAGTCAATGGAGGTATTTATTTAACTAGGAGATAATTAATGTCATCCACAGCCAAGCTTATTTAACTTATTTTCGATGCTTTACTTATTACACTTTTTTTCTATTGTTTATTATTAAAACCTTATTTTATATGACATTATAAGTTGAATTTATCTATATTTTAGGTAGTAGGAGTTGCAGCATTAGCATGTGGTCTTATTTCTATTGGATCATGTAATGGTGAAGTATCATCTGTAATTTTACAAACTATGATGGAGCGTTCTGCTGCTCATTTAAAGGATCATTATGCAAGATTTTTAGCACTTGGCCTAGGGCTAACATACTTAGGTTAGTCTACTTACTGGCTTAAAACTGGATGTTTTTGATAAATCTGAACTCTTATATCTTTGTTAATAATTCTTACTAAAAACCTTGTTTATGTAGTTAAGTAAGTTTGCTCTCTGATATAAACCCTAATTTATTTTCAACCATTTTTATATATATTGACCATTTCACTTGATTTTAATAAATATTGATCATTTCTTTCAATCAATTAAGAACTTAATACACTATTGTATTATTAAGAACAGACTCCCGCTAAACACCCAACTTTTCTAAATTCTTTAACATCACTGCCAGCTCACCAAAAGGACATTTATATCTGACTGAGCCCTACCAATGACATGCTTGACTTCAATGCAGATTGTGACCCTATGGTGGCCAACTAACTATATCTAATGCAGTCATTTTTGTAACCTTCAAACTTTTTATTCAAAAATGTTTAAAAATAAATCATTTTTAATACTTTTTTTACTGTATATGCCTTCCCAAGGCCAAAAGGCTATTATAATTAAGATTGTTTGAGCTGTGAGCATATTATGCTTTGTAATTAGCTAAGTTATTAAAAACTTTGTTACTTCAAGTTTTTTTTTATATTATTTATATCTTTTTTTTCTACTACAACTTGACTTTCATTTTTTTAAATAATTTTTATGATTATTATAGTTACTCTTGCTTTAATTTTCTCCGCTAAATGTTAAGAATATAACAAAACAAAAAGATTTTTTTTTTTGTTATGTTATTATAAACTTTACTCAATGCTATGATACAAAAGTAAAAACTTTGATGTACAAGGCTGCTGCACTGAAAAATAACTTGATCCCAGTACTACCATGTATAAGGTTAGGTTTTTACTCAGTACTTCTTGATTTTGAAGTGAGTCATTTTTCAAAGCCAGTATTTGTTTTGTTGTTATTTTAACTTAAATAGTGTTCACTTAAAATCTTCTTAATTAGTTTGAGTATAAATACTTGATTTAAAGCTAACTTGTAATTTAAATAAGTTATTGTTTTAATCTTGTTGCACCTTTTTACATTCAGTTTAGTTCTAGCACTAACTTATTCTATTAGTTTTTTTATGTGCTATTACAAGTATTTTTTTTTTTTTGGTTCTAAAATGGTCTATTTTGTATAATAAATAGTCTGTTTTGTATTTAGTAGTGTGTTTATTATATATAAATATTATATAAATATATTTACATAAGAATTGTAACTATTTTGGATTACCTTCTTTTAAGCTAAAGTCACAGAAGTATTTAATCTAAAGTCACATTGTATTGGTAATATTTTTGAACAAGCAGGTTGTTAAAAAAATAAAAGATTGCTCAGAATCTATTTTGTATAAGATGTCCCAATGATGTTGCAAGTTTAGAAACAATTTTTTTTTTTGCTTACTGAAGCCTAATTCTCTCTACCCATTTTTTGTTTATAAATTTTGTAAATAGGTTTTTATGAATAGAATTATTTTTGTTTTGTTAGTTAAAATGAATTTGAAGTATATTTTATAATTATTTTCAATATGTAAGGCAAACAAGAAGCTGTTGATGCAACAACTGAAACATTGAAAGTTGTAGAGGGTCCACTTAGTCAATGGTCTTGTGTAATGGTAGACATTTGTGCTTATGCTGGTAGGGATAACTTTTGTTTAAATGATGATTGAAATATTTAGTTTTATTCAATTTTTATTGAAAGGTAACAAACTTTTTTTTTTCATAAAACAGGTACTGGTAATGTTTTAAAAATTCAAAATCTTCTTCATATTTGCTCTGAACACTATGAAACAGATAAAGAAGAAGACAAAAAAAAAGAAGACAAAGCTGATGCAAATAAAAAAACAGACAAAAAAAGCGATACAGATCAAAAAGATAATGAAAAAAAAGAAGATACAGTAACAAAAGATGGAGCTCATCAAGGAATTGCAGTGCTAGGAATTGCTGCAATAGCCATGGGCGAAGACATTGGCATTGAAATGGCAATGAGAGCATTTAATCATTTGGTTAGATATTTTTTCTGTAGTTTCAAGTCTAAACATTTAAAAAAAAAAAAAAAAACTTAAAATTTAAAAAAAAAACTTTAAAAAAAGTGGTAAACTTCAAATAATTTCTCAAATATTAAAAATCTGTTAACATCATTGTTTTTACTGATAGCTTCAATATGGTGAACCAGCAATCAAAAGAGCTGTTCCTTTAGGTTTGGCTCTTTTGTCAGCCTCTAATCCTAAGCTGACTGTTACTGATATATTGAGCAAGCTTTCACATGATCATGATGCAGAAGTTGCTTATAATTCAATCTTTGCAATGGGAATAGTTGGCGCCGGTATGCTTTTTATTTGTTTAATAAGTGTTTATGGTTTATATTTATTTATTAATTTAATTTTTTTTTAAGAAGTATTTGTTAAGAAATACAACAATATAAAATAATGCATTGTTATTTAATTTTTCATATTATAGCTCTTATTTTATCCTCAAAAGTTTACTCAAGTTTTACTCTTTCTTTCCAAGTTCTTTCCATATATATATATATATAGTTATAGTTCTTTCCAAAGTTTTTTTTTATTTCAACTATTTTGTAAAATCACGCATATAAAGTGACAAAATTAAGTTAAAACTTTTCAATTGTTTATTTTATATCAATTGATAACAACAATTTTTTTTTTTTTTGCAATATTTAACCTCTAAATCATTGCTTAATTTTGGTGTGCATTAGCTTCAGTGTTAGGTTATCTTTAAAAATTACAATTGTTAGGTTGTTCTAACTATTATATTACTTATTATTTGTATTCAATTTTATTGTTATAATGTTTTTATCCTTGAGTTTTTGTGTTTTTTTTTAATGTCAATAACATTGTCTAAATACTTTTTACTAAGAATAGTTCTTACTAGTAATCCATACATCTAAATAACTGGAGATTTTTTTTTCACAAATCAAAGGTTCAAATAATGCTCGACTTGCAAATATGTTGCGACAGTTGGCATTGTATTACCATAAAGATGCCAACAACTTGTTTATTGTGAGGATTGCACAGGTATTCATTTTTAAAATTTACGGCGTATAAATTAATTTATATTTATTTATTACTAAGTAATGTAATAAAATTTAAAAAGTTTTTTTCCGTATTACAGTTTATAACAATTGTAAAATAGAGTAGTAATTTAAAATATTTCTAACTTATAATTTTTTTTTTTTATTATATGTTTCTTTTTCATGCTCTTCACCACAATCACAAATTCTCTTCAGTTATTTCAAAATTTGTAGGACAATTTAATTTCAAAAATAAGATAGTTTTACTATATTGTTTTTTTCAAAGTAATATTCATGTGTGGTAAATCGTTTGTGAAAGTAAGTTTGGTGTAAATAAAAAAACCATGCTTTAAATAAAAATTTTATAACTTAAATATGGTGCACATTTTACATGAAGCTAAGAATGGCATTTTTCTGCAGAAAGTTAACTGCTAATCATTTTTTAAATGAAGTGTCACTTGGCATTTATTCCTTTTGGAATTTTCTGATTTTCCTGAAAGTTGTAATTTTGTAAAAATTTTAATAAAAATTTCTTTAATAAATTATTGATCTTTTAAAAAATAGATATGAGCCGTTTAGAAGCCAATGTGATTAAGTTCATAAAAATGAAGAAAACTTTTAATTTTGCAAAAATTACCAAAATAGAAAATAAAAAAAATTTCAAAAAGTTGACTTGATCACATTACTTCTGAATGGTTCATATATCTATAAATGTCTTTGTTACCCAGCCATTTAATTTTTTTAATAAAACTTTGATATTAAGTAATGGTTTAATCAAGATTTTAACACCTGTTCCATAAAATTTGAGACTGGCTTTAAACTTGAATAAAAACTTAAATAAACACGATAAAAAATTTTTTTTTGGTATGTTCATAGAATTAAGGATGCAGAATAGGAAAATAAAAATGAATTTATCACTAGACTCCATACCTTCGAATTAGATAAAGTCTGGTATTTGTACTTTGTACCAGCTTTTGAACAGCATTTAGGTCAAGTCTACTGGCACAATAACGAATCCGACGCTCAAAGTTAGATATATATTATTTGTAGATCATCCATTCTTGTACACATCCCGCTTAAGCATTGCCCAAAAATCCTCTATAGCAGACGCTTCTGGTAAGTTTGCTGGATTGCCTTTTTTTTTGAGCAAATGGTATCTTCTGGGTTTTTAACCATTTTGTTACCGAATTAGCATAGTGAGATGTTGCTAAACCGGGCCAAAAGATATACTTGGTGTCTCGATAATATTTATTAATAAAAGGTTGCAAGCGCTTTTGTTAATACTCTTTTAAATAGATCTCTTGGTTTACCGCTTGGCCAAAAGAAACAACGTAAATAGATTAAAAAAATTACTAGATAAAAAAAATTACTAGTATGGATGGCAATCTCCCTCCAGGGGAGTTTGCCATCCATACTAGTAATTTTTTTTCTATCTAGTGATTTTCTTAATGCGGTTTTTTTGTGTATTAAGAGTAGACCTTCTTCCACTTCCTTTGCAACCCAATAGTTTATTTTGATTGTAACTGTTCATATATCTATAAATTGTAGCTTTTGAGTAGCCCTCCATGTTGAAATAGTTCCAAACAACATATTTTCTATCTTCATGTTTTTTTTTATAAAAGTTATACACACGACTTTTTATGGCTTGTTGATTTGGAATTTTAAATTGTTATCTAAACAAAAAATAATCAGAGAATTTATATGCTAATTGAAAGAGGAAAGATAGAGCTTTCATTTGATACCAAATACTAATTATTTTATCAAGCTTACTAATTAAATATCGCTAATTCAAGTTAGTCTCAAATTTTATGGAACAGGTGTTAAATCTAAATAATAAATAAGGTTTATTAATAAACAAATATGTTTACATAATTTTTGATAATTTTAATGAGACTAACATAAATCTTGAAAAGATTTATGTTAGTCTCATTAAAATTATAATATAAAATAATATAAAATATATGTTGAAATAATATAAAATAAATGTTGTATGCATAAGTGTTAACAGCTTTTATGTATATTGTAGGGTTTAGTTCATCTTGGTAAAGGAACTCTTACTCTTAGCCCATATCAGTATGATCGAACTTATATGTCACCTGTTGCAGTTGGTGGTTTAATTTCAACCCTTGTTTCTTTTTTTGATGTTAAACAGAGTAAGTTTATCTTTTTATGTATTTATTTTTTTTTTTTTTACTGAAAATTAAAAGATACTTTAATGTATATTAACTAGAAAATACCATAAGTCGATCAATACATGATATTGATCGACTTAGGGTATCATTTAAATATTTATACTGTTTTTCAGTCCTCAGTTTGTGTGCATACCCTCTCACAGTTTTATGGGGCTGTCAGTATTATATATACCCCCTCTTCATTTCCAACATTTTCCCCAATTTTTTATACTTTTTTATTTATACTATTGTATACTTCTTTAATAATTTTTTTTATAAACTCTTTATACAACAAAATAATAGTTTTGTTTGAAGCAAACACTTATAAGCACATCAGAATTAATTTTAATTGATTATTTTTGAAATCATTAAAATTCTTAGTGATCACATTTAAAACGCCAAAGGTTTTTTTAGTTATAGGTTATGTCGTTATATTTGAGAATGTGACATTTATACTCAGTATAAAATACTTTGATGGTACTCAACAACTGTTGTACCATCAAAGTTCTATTTTATCTATTTTCTTAACGTAAGTTTTAAATTATTATCAAGGATAATATAGTTAAACTAATGCCTCGTTTTAGCAATTTTGGGAAAATCTCACTATTTATTATATTGTCTTGTTGCATCAATGCAACCTCGTATGTTAGTAACACTTGATAAAGATTTAAAGCCTGTTCCTGTGCAAGTTAGAGTTGGACAGGTAATTTTTAAATTTTGTAATTATAATTTTTATTATTTTATTTTTATTTTAGTTTTTATTTACTAATTAAACTTTAGGCTGTTGATGTTGTTGGACAAGCTGGAAAACCGAAATCAATTACAGGATTCCAAACCCACACCACACCTGTTTTATTGGCTCATGGCGAACGTGCTGAGCTTGCCACTGAAGAATGTATCTTTTTTAAATTTAGTTATCTCTTTTATTTAAGTTATAATTGATCTAACAATTTTAAGTTAAAATACTTCATGTCGAATCACTTATAACTTTTACTGCTTCGCATAAGATATATATTAAGTTAGGTTTATTTTAAAATAAGATCTAGATTTATTTTAAAATAATTAAATTTCCTTTTTTTTTCACTAACAATGTTGATTACAAATATGTTATTGAAGGTGTTAAAAAATTTATACATTTTAGAGTTATTTTTTATTCATCTCATACTATCTCATTTTCTAATACGCTTACATATTATCTTATACACTTACATACTATTTCAAACTCATACTATCAGTAATAGTAATATTATATAGTCAAATATTACTTTAAAGTACAACTTTTTTGTCTCAAAAGAAGCTAGGTTAGATTATAGTAGGATTTTAAAGTACTGTGTTATGTTTACTTTTAACGAAAATAAAGTAATTTTTATTAAGTTGCGAGCATTTATTATTATTAAAATATATTTACTAAAAAATCTTCAGTTTAATTTTTTCCTAATTTTTACTGTTTACTCTTTCATTTTTGTTTTATAATATATTAAATATAGATAATATTAATAAATATATAATATTTATTTATGATACTTATTATAAATAAATATTAAGTCATAAGTCATGGTAATGTTAAATCCGTTTTCTGGCGATTTATTAAGTTAACATTTTCTGTGTTGACTTTTTGATGGTATTCGAATTTTAGACAAATTTAGTGATTTCTTGATTCGCATATGTAGTCTTACGTTGATCTGTAAATATCTTGTACTTTTAAGTTATTTTTGATTTCGTAATTTTTATCTTCTTATAATAAATTCTTTAATGGCGCAGGTAATTGAAGTTGTATAGTTAAAAAAAAAATTAAAACGACTTTTTCATATAAATACAAACATTTCTCCTCTTTTACTTTCTTAACTTTATGACGTGTTTCTCGTTTCTTAATTTGTAACTATTTAGCGACTGTACACAATTTTTTAAGTTCCGCTCTTGCTAGCCTCATTTTGTTTATTCAAAAAGTTTAGAGCCATTAAACGGGAGTTTAATTGTTGCGGTTCTGAAAAAGCTTTAAATAAATTAAATAGTAAATTTTTTTTAGATGGTATATTGCTTTGAATTGAATTTTGTCTAAAAAGATTTTAAATTTTCTTACTATAAGAATATTTTAACCTAAATTATAAAAAATTTATAGGTAAATATTGTTTTACTAGAATAAAATTAAATTAGGTTGTCATTTAGAACAGTAAAATTTTAATGGAAAATAAAAATCCACCTAAATTTTCAAATTTAGTTTAGATTACGAAGTTTAGATTACGAGTTTAGATTACGAATATCGGTATTGCCATGATATTTTTTTTTCCTATGCCTGTTTATTGTGTATACCAAACTTTTTTATTATTGCTAAATCATTATTTGCGTGTTTGTATTTATATACATGTGACCTTAACTAATTTTATAGACATAGCATTAACTCCTGTGTTGGAAGGTTTTGTTATTTGCGAAAAGAATAAAAACTATGACGTTGATGATGTTACACTATAACGCAACAATGTTTGACTAATGAAACCGTTTTAAGTTATGGTTCAAAAATTGTTCCTAAGTACCTGTTAAGTCTATCAGTAATCTACTGCCCTGACTTCGGTAAAAGATTTATAAACAGCAATAAATGTTTAAATGTTATATTTATTAAATAAAAGCATGAAATCAACTCGGGAGTTTCTTAAAGATTTCCTTTAATTGTACGCAATCCTAAGTGTTTATATATATATATATATATATATATATATATATATATATATATATATATATATATATATATATATATATATATATATATATATATATATATATATATATATATATATACAGTATATATATATATATATATATATATACAGTATCGGACAAAACAAGTGTAACCAAATAATGCTAATTTAGTTTCTCTATATAAAAGTGCTGCATTTTTTCAATTTAGAGAAATAACTATGTAACTGTTTAGAGACAAAGTTCTTCAAGTTTTATTCATCACAAAGTTCATTATTTGTACACGAAAATTAATAAATGAATCAAAATTATTAAGAAAAGTTGATTTCCTTCTGGACAAAACAAGTGCAACTCGACAAAATGTTGACCGAGCTGTATTTCGCTATCAATATTTCGTGGCGAATCCTTTGTTGTCGATCACAGCCTTGCATCTTCGAGGCATAGATTCGATCAGGTGATCAATGAAACTTTATGGAATCGCTGCCCAGGCCTTTTGGATTTGTTCAAACAGTTGATCCTTATTACGAACACCTTCACGATTAATTCTGCGGTTGACGATCTCCCACAGGTTCTCGATAGGGTTGAGATCCGGAGATTGAGGCGGCCAATCCATCACCGATAGGTGGTTGTCTTGAAACCACTGCTTGACTACTTTTGCAGTGTATTTCGGATTGTTGTCTTGCTGAAAAACCCATTTTATTGGCATATTCCATTCAGCATGAGGTAACATAACATCTTTCAGGATATTTTTATACATGAAACGGTCCATTATTCCATCGTTTCGATGTATTGGACCTAGACCGTTAGCAGAAAAACACCCCTAGACCATTATATTGCCTCCACCATGCTTCACGGTCTTATGCCAGTAACGTAAATCGAGGTGTTTTCCGGCCGGTCGACGTACACGGCAAATGCCATCGCTCCCAATGATGTTGAACTTCCATTCATCACTGACAGTTTGCCATTTCTGCACATTCCAGCCAATATGAGATGTAGCAAACAGGATTTATTCTGGTTTTATAGTAAAATCAGCGGTTTCTTTGCAGGGCGTCGAGAAAACAATCCGGCTTCAACAGCACGTCGTCTGATTGTTCGGTCCAATACAGGCAGCTCTAATTGCTTTTGTATCTCAACTGATGATATCCAGGGATCCTTCTTGACGGATCTGACGATCATAGAATCCTCTCTAGAAGTGGTAGAACGCGGTCTTCCACCTTTGTTATCTGCTGCCAACTTCCCCGTAGAACGATATTTGGAACATAGGGTTGATACGGTCCATTTTTTCACGCGATATTTATCACAAATACTTTTTTTTGACATTCCACTTACGTAATCGCCATAAATTTTCTTTCTTAGTTCCAATCCAAGACTGTCGGGAGCCATTTTTTAACTTGAAGTCATAAAAATAATAAAAATAAATAATCACGCTTCTCAAGGCTTACCGTGTTACATTTACCTTGTGATGATACAATAATGCTCTGTGGAACACAACGTCTTGGTTGGATGTGGACTGTATTGATGTAATGAAACACTTGTTGACCAGACTTAAGAAAATGAAACAAACCAAAAAAGTTGCACTTGTTTTGTCCGCTGCAAAATGGCACTTGTCAACGAAATTCTGCCTGTGTGCTGTCACCTGTCAGCTGATTGCTCATGTCATAACATGCTATGACTCTAGACTCCTGAACTGTTTGCTGTGGTAGTATAGTTCGTTTCGTTTTTAAGACATGTAAAATTAGGAACACTTTTTAGCATTGTTCGATGTTGGTTGCAAATGTTTTGTCCAATACTGTATATATAGATATAGATATATAGATATACATATACATATACATATACATATACATATACATATACATATACATATACATATACATATATATATATATATATATATATATATATATATATATATATATATATATATATATATATATATATATATAGATATATAGATATATATATTATATATCGTCGGGGTTAGTGCAAAACCGCGTAACTAGCATTGGATAATACCGCGTATCTACAGTACTTTTTTTTTAATGGAAAGGTTTAAAATTTATTTCAACAGATTTTGGTTTTATTTTAGTATAAAGAGTATTCATGTTTTTTGTAATCTCAACAATAGATATATGTGAAAATTAATAATATCCAAATATAGTAGCCAATTCTAGTTACGCGGATTTGCACTATCCCCGACGATATATATATATAATATAATAATATGTATAATATAAATATATATATATAATATATAATATAAAAATTGCTGTACTAACTATTTGAGTTTGGTGAGTGAAAACTACATAGAGTTTTGACTGTAACAGCCGTTAAATGTAAAATTTCGTAAATAAAATTAAAAAAAAGTTCGTAAATAGAATTTGGTATCAAAAGTTCAAAATTTTGTCTATTCTATTTTTGAACGTGTTTTTGTTTGCAGAATCGATTGCATCTTGTGACAGTAAATTCCAATCGTCGACCACTCTGTTTGTTAAATAATAATACCTGCATAATTTCTTAGTATTTTGTCGATGAAGTCTTTTATTATGACGATATCTGTACATGCTGTGATAAAAACTCAAAGGCTCTTCAAATCTAATATATTCGGTTGAATTTAATATTTTAAACATTTCTATTAAGTCGCCTCTTCTTCTCCTTTCTTGTAAGGTTGGTAAACCTAATATTTTTCTTCTTTCTTCGTAACAGATACCTTTCAGTGATTCAATTCTTGTCGATCTACGCTGTACATTTTCGAGTCTCGTAATATCTTTAGTACAAAATGGGCTCCATACAGATGCTGCATATTCAAGCTGTGGCCTAATAGTTGACTTGTATAATAACTTTAATATGGAAACATCAAGATTTTTAAATCCGTGTTTTAAAAAACCCAGTGTTCGATTTGCCTTATTTGCTACACTGATAACATGATTTTCCCATTTAAGGTCATTTGTTATTATCACACCTAAATCACTTTCAACTTCTGTTTTTTGCAAAATGTGATCTCCTAATTTGTAACTAAATTGAGGATTCGAATTACCAATGTGCATTGCTTTACACTTTCCTCTGTTGAATTTAATAGACCACTTATTCGACCAGTCTAATAACTTATTTAAGTCTTCTTGAAGAGCATTGTTGTTACTTTCATTATTCATTACTGACATTATTTTTGTATCATCTGCAAATAATTCTAATTTATTTAGTATGTTTACTTTTAAGTCATTTATAAATATGATAAACAGGAGTGGACCGAGGACAGAACCTTGGGGAACTCCACTTGTGACTTCCTGCCAATCTGAAACATTTCACCCAGAACTACTCGTTGTTTTCTATTACTGAGAAATGATTTACACCATTGTAGGATATAAGATTGAAAACCATAACCATAAAGCTTGCAGCATAATTTCGATAAAGAAACTGAATCAAAGGCTTTTGCAAAGTCCAAAAATACTATATCAATATTATTACCAGTTTCAATTTTGCTTGTTATAAAATCTGAAGTCTCTAATAAATTGGAGCAACAATTTTTACCATTAACAAATCCATGCTGTTCATTTGCTATTAACTTATTTAAAGCCAAATGGTTCATCATAACATTATGAATAATTTTCTCCATAACCTTACATACTATTGATGTTATTGATATTGATCGATAATTTGAAGGATCTAACTTATCCCCTTTCTTGAATAGTGGAGTTATGTTTGCAGTTAACCATTCGTTTGGTATAACACCACTATAAAATGACATTTTAAAGATCAGTGATAAAGGATGAGAAAGTGATTTTGAACATTCTTTGAGAACACGAGGATGAACTTTGTCAACACCGATTGTTTTATTAACATTAAGGTTTACTAACTGATATTCAACATCAGTGTCATTAAAACTTGGATCGCTACAATGAAAATTACATTTTGAAGGAAAAGTTACACGGTCTAATACCTCATCTTTTAAAAATACTGAAACAAAATACTCATTTAAACAATTTGCAATATCTACTTCATTTGTTATAATTGAACCATCAAAGGTTTTAAGTGCTTTAATTGAATCTTTTATAACTATTTTACTATTTAAATATGCATAAACACTTCAAGGGTTGTTCTTTGAGTTTTTAGCCAGATTTAATTTAAAAGCTCTTATATCTTTATTGACTCTTTTTTTTACATTTTTGTTCAATGTTTCATAGTTATTTACCATGTCAGTTTGTTTAAATCTTGAATGCCTGCATTTGTATCATAACCTTTTCTTTAACTTAACCATTTTTCGAAGTTCTTTAGTCATCCATGGAGCATATTTTTTACTTGTATCGTAACTAATAATAGGAATAAATTTACCACATCCAGTATGATATATACTTAGCCATTTTTTATAAGCTTGACTAGCATTTAAATCTTTAAACTCATTTTCCCAATTAAAACTTGTAAAATATTTTGAAAGTTCTTCATAATTTCCTTTATTATATAATAACTTTTTATTTATTTTTGGTTTTTGATCAATATTGATGTTTTTATAAAAATATTTGAAATTTAATATATGGTGTCCATGTTCAATTCCACCTAGGGGAGGTAAGTGATTCAAAGAAAAAACCCGATTTCTATTTTCTGTGAGTACCAAGTCTAATAAATTTGTGTCAAACCCAAAGCTAACTTGAAATGTTGGCAATAAGACATTTTGATATATGAAGCAATCGCTTAAAAATTCTATAAATTCTAAGGCAATCAAATCTGAATCATTTTCAAGTTTACATGACCCATCATTGAACCATTTTATATTTGAAAAATTGAAATCTCCACAGATTAGAATTCCCGTGTATTTACCATTTTTCCAAGCTTTATTAGCATGTCGAATATATTTAGTTATTTTCTGAAAACTTGATATATCACCAGCACCTGTTCTATATATACATCCACATAAGATATTTTCTAGACCAATCTCAACTGAACACCATACTTGTTCGATGGCATTATCAACTAAATAGTTTTCAGTTGCAGGATAAGATTTAATTGTATTTTTTATGTATATACAAACTCCTCCACCTCTAATATGTCCACGATCTTTTCTATACAAGTTAAAACCTTCAATATTTGTTGCTGATTTATCAGTCCACCAGGTTTCACAAAGCATAATAATTTGCATCTGATTACAAGCTATTTCATAAATTAACTCATCAAATTTGTTATTCAGTGATGTGGCGTTTGTATAAAAACAGTTTAAAAAATTACTACTCAGATGCACTTCCTTACTATTAATATTTGAATCAACAAGCATTGTTTCAATGTTTAGTGAATTATGTGGTTTGCACACAGAAATATTATCATTGGAACTCATACATTGATTTAAATTTTTCTTATCCTTTTGGTTTATTTTTTGACTAAATTGATCTGATCTTTTTAACTTCATTATTTCTGATTCCAAATCGAAAGGGATTATTTAACTGACCTTTTGAATTTAGCTCTTCATTTAGTTTATTTCTTTTTAAGATCAAGCTCTTTGTAAATTTTCTTTCTAATTCATTCTGATCTGGATAAATAGAAACTTTTTTAAAACTTTCAGAATCTTTTAGTTGCTTGGCAGCTTTTAATATTGAAAATTTATCTGAACTATCAGGTAATTCGACCAACAAAGGTGCACTTGTTTCCATTTTTGTGTTATTTCCATTTGTATTTTTGAAGCGATGGATTCTCTTTATTTTGTCAGGATTAATTTTTATTTCAGTAAAAAGATTTTTAAGAATATTTTCATCAAATCTTTTTCTATTTTCAGCATCCGAATCAGTCGAATTTTGTATACCAAAAATAATAATATTTTTATCTCTTTCACTTACATCTTTACTTAAATCTATAAAACCTTGTGTTACCTTTATTTCTTCTGTAGATTTATCGTATTTTTTATTATTAAATAATTTACTCCAATCTAAAATGCTATCTGTTTTTTTTTTCTTCTAATACTTTCACTCGTTCTGTTAATAAAACATTTTCACACACTAATTTATCAATTTTCGCCAAGTTTTCAATGTCTTTACGTTCCAACTCTGACACTCTAGTAATTAATTCTTCAAGCTGTTTTCTTAAAACATAATCAACTTTTGGTGCCATTTCAGTACATTAAGTTTATAAAGTTATAGTTATTAAACTTTTTAATCTTTTAGCTATAAATTTTTAAAATAAAAACACGACCGCCATCTTTAACAGCATGCACGTTTTTATATATTATATATATATATTATATATATATAAAAATATTATAAAATATATATATTTTATATATATTTATATATATATTTGTGGGAGGGGGGGTTCTATTTTTATCATACGTTACACCCTCAACAGTCTAAAGAACAAAATAACCTAAAAAGTTTTGAGTCTGGGCAAAAAAAGGACAAACTTACTACTGAAAATGCCACTTAACTTACGTTACACGGAAAACAAGGTAAAAAATTGCTTCAATTTTCAGATTTTTGCGAATCAGTAAAGGGGTTTGTATTAGAAACTTTCACAAGATATTGAGAATTCTGTACCAATTTAAGAAATATATAAAAATATATCAGAAGTGGCCGGCTTAACTTACGTTACCGAGCGATTAATATCGTGGATTTTTTTTATCTATTATTAAGAGTTAGAGTTACGAAAAAATTGCTAAAGTATTGAACTCGTTCATTAAAAATATTGAAAGAGTATTTTAAAAAACTCTTGTAAAGAGTTTTTTAAAATACTCTTTCAATATTTTTTTAAAAACTCAGCATTCGTAAATTTTATTCAAATTTTAACAAATTAACAATTTGATATATATATAAATTGTATATATATATAAACATATCTATAAAGAAAATTAACAATATCTACCAGTGTAAAAAATTATACAACATTGTATAATTTTTTACACTGATAGATATTGTTAATTTTCTTTATAGATATATTTATATATATACAATTTATATATATATATCAAATTGTTAATTTGTTAAAATTTAAATAAAATTTACGAATGCTGTTTTTTAACTGAACTTTTTATAAACTAGTTATTATAAACTTTTACAAAAGTTGTCAAAATTTTAAAAACAAATGCACATCCATATCACACTAATTCAGTTTTTATATAAAGCAAAACAGGATGTTTTTTTCAGTTGTTAAGTTCAAATAACTTTCATATAATTCAATACTTTCAATAAGTTATCATATAATTAAGACTTCCTTAAATATAACAAAATTGTTTTTTTTTTTTTTAAGGAGTCTTTTAACTAAATATAATATTTTACAGAATTCTATTTGAAAGTTTTTTAAAATAGCTTATTGAAAATTTGATACATCTTTGAAATTAAAGTTCGTATGTTTCAGTCGTTTTTCCAGTTAGATTTTTTGTGCCTAGTAAGATTATAAACAGCTGAAAATATTAACGGCAAAAAAAAAATTTTTTTGATGGGGTGTTTTGAGATATTGGGCCCCAAAGTTGGTTTATAGAAACTAGTTGTTTTATTAATTTTTATGCATGTTCTTTTTATATTTGAGCATTTTAAGTACATTTATTGAATTCAGCATCAAAAAAACATTATATATGTTCATTTTCATGCTTTTGCCATTTTTATTTCTTATTATTTTAAGAAAAATGTTTTTTCAGAGTGTTACGAAAACCGGGTCATTTTGGGAAACCAGGTCAGTATTAAAATTGCAATATCTCGTCAACCGCTAAACTTTTTTAGCTGAAATTTTGCATGCATTATTTTTTTATAATTAGGAATAATGTGTCAAAATATAACTCAAAAGGAAGACACATGGTTCAATGGACTGGGTGATTTGATGTGGAATTGCCCTATTGCCTTATTTTCATTATGTTGAATTTTTAAAATGGTGCAAAGTATTTACATTTAAATCTTTTAAAATATTTTTGACGTAAAAACTGCTATCGGGTAATTCCGCATCAAATCACCCAAAATTTAGGAAATTTTGAACCATGGGTCTTCAAATTTTTTAAAAATTTCTTTGGCTGTTGCATCTTAAAAAGAAAACTTAACACATAAAATTTCAGCTAAATATGTCGAGCGGTTGACAAGATACTACAATTTTAATGTTGACCTGGTTTCCAAAAAATACCCGGTTTTCATAACATTCTGAAAAAACATTTTTCTTAAAAAAAAAGGAAATAAAAATGGGAAAATTATGAAAATAAACATATATAATGTTTTTTTGATGCTGAATTCAATAAATGTACTTAAAATGCTCAAATATAAAAAGAACATGCATAAAAATTAATAAAACAACTAGTTTCTATAAACCAACTTTGGGGCCCAATATCTCAAAAAGCCCCTGTCAAATTTTTTTCTTTTTTTGCCATTATTTTCAGCTGCTTATAATCTTACTAAGCACAAAAAAAATTGAAACATATGGAACTTTAATTTCAAAGATATATAAAATTTTCAATACATTATTTTTAAAAACTTGAAAATAGATTTCTGTAACATATTTAATTTGGTTTATAGACTCCTTACCAAAAAACAAAAAATTTTGTTATATTTAAGGAAGTCCTAATTATATGATAACTTAGTAATATATATATATATATATATATATATATATATATATATATATATATATATATATATATATATATATATATATATATATATATATATATATATATATATATATATATATATATATATATATATATATATATATATATAAAGAAAATTAACAATATCTATCAGTGTAAAAAAATTTGAATTATTTCTATATTAAAAATTTTTTTTTTATAACTGAAAATTAAGTAGGAAAGAAGAATTCTCTTTTTTTTAGGAAATACTTTCATACTAAGTAATTTATCTTAAGATGAGTTCTATTGGCTTAATGACATCAGATGCATGCAAAGGCCAACAAGATGTTATTGAAACTTTCAGCAATAAAGAAAAAATAACTATATCAATACGCTGTAACATTGAACTATCAAACTTAACAATATTATGTGAAAGACATACTACAAAATATTTGAAAATGTATCCTATATGGCAGAAAGCATGCTGTGATTCATTCCATAAACATACAAAGAAAGTACAAAGTAAGTAGAAGTAGAATACTTTTTTAATTCGTACTTTCCAAAACATAAACAATGTGTTAAACAATTGTGCAGATAAGCTTTATACAATTCAATTACTTTTAAGAAATCTTAGAGTAGTTACGATAAATGAATCACAAGTCATGATGAGAAGTAGTTTAAAGATTGTTCCTGCGAAGACACTTTGCAAACCTTGTAAACTAAAGATTGCCAGAAAAGTAGATCTTAAAGAAGAGAAGCAAAGTCAGGGTGAACAAGATCAGGATTTTCTAATATCATCATTCAAATCAAAAAGACAGAAGATCAATGAAGAACTCAAAAATTTTAATATATATTCTCTAAAATCTCATTCAAAGTCATCAAAATATATACTCTTAGAAGGAAAGCGAAAAATTGCGCGCATCAACGAAATGGTAACAAACGTTCATTGTTCAATGTTCCCTCAAAACTGTGTTATGAAACAAGAAACATAAAAAAGAAGGCTGAAAACTTTGATGAAATTATGAGCTTGATAAAAGAAAAAATTCAATGTTCTGACAAAAGGACTATTGTTCAACTTCTAACACTGGCACACCCAAGTTGGTCAATATTAAAAGTACAAAATAACTTTGCAGTTACAGAATACCAAGCAAAAATGGCTAGACAAATTTTTAATAAAAAAGGATTGTTAGCTATCTCTTCGTTGTATAAATGTAAAGTCTAACACAAAGAAATTGAAGATTCTGTTAAATTTTTTTATGACTTGAGTGATTTATGTAGAACTATGCCTGGAAAAAAAGATTATGTTAGCATTCAAAAGAACGTCCATAAACAAAAAAAACTGCTTTTGTGTAATTTAAAGGAACTATATGTATTATACAAAGAAAAAAATCCAGAAATACAAATAAGTTACTCAAAATTTGCTTCACTTAGACCAAAGTGGTGCATTTTGTCAGATGCAAGTGGAAAAACATTCTGTTTGTGTTAGTTCTTATCACCAAAATGCTATATTGTTAGTAGATGCCTTAAATATTGGACTAAAGTATAAGGATTTACTTTCGAACACCGTTTGCTCAGTAGAAAACAAAGAATGCATGCTTTCACAGTGGGATAATTGCCCTGGTAAAAAACTCCTTACCAAATATTTGAATGAGATTTTTGAAGAATACGAATATGATTTTGAAATACACTACAAGTAATGGCAAACTACTGATCGTGCAACACTATTGAGTTTAACAGCAGATGTTCCAACATTTGTTGAACTACTAGTATCTTGCTGTGAAATGCTACAAGCTCATTCTTTTATTGCTCACTCTCAATCACATTACCTTAGCCAACTAAAACAAAATATGGATCAATCAAACATCAATATTGGCGATTTTGCTCAAAATTATGTTTTTGTAGTCTAAGATGAAATACAAAGCTATCATTGGAACACCCAACAATGTTCTTTACATCCATTAGTGATATACTATAAAGATAATAAAGGTGTACTGAAACATATTTCTTACTGTTTTATATCCGACGACATTACACAAGATGTAACTTATGAGTACAAAATATTTCAACTAATCATACTAATATTAAAAATAAAATTTTCCAATATGTCCAAATTAGATTTATTCACTGATGGTTGCGCAGGACAGTACACAAATTGTAAAAGCTTTTACAATCTATGCCAACTAGAGAGCGAATTTGCCTTTAAAGTTGAATGGAACTTTTTTGCGACATCCCACGGAAAGTCACCATGTGATGGGATTGGTGGTACTGTAAAAAGATTAACAGCGCAAGAAAGTTTAAGACAACCATCAGAAACCAAATTCCCACATCAGAAGCTATGTATGAATTTTGTATTGAGAAAATCAAGGTTGTTAACTTCATTTACATAAAGGGATTGGACAATTGCAATGTGAAGAGCAAAAAGAAAGGTACACTGGTGTAATAACTCTAACTGGTACTCGTAGCTTTCATTTCAAATTGATACTGTCACTTTAGGAGGTCATGTAGCTGTAGTCTATGATGGTAAGTGGTGGATCAGCATTGTTACTGAAACCAACCTAGAAGTTGATGCTAAAGTTAAGTTTCTTCACCCAAAAGGTCCATCAATCTGTTTTAACTGGCCTGAAACTGGCCTGAGACGACTACTGTTTTATTTCCAAAACCAACATATTGAAAAATCTGTTCCACAAGCTTGCTCTAGTTATGGTAGAAACTATGTGTTTGAAAATGCTGAAATAGAAGAATTACAAGTAAAATGGGAACAAAATTGTGAACTATTGCAAACACATTCAAAATAACTTACATCTTCGATACCGTTAAAAATCTTGTATATTTAAGTAACCTTTTAAATTACGATTAACTTATTTTTATTTTATTTACAAATATTGTTTGGGAATTTCTTGAAAAAGTAATACATCTTTGAAATTAAAGTTTCATATGTTTCAGTAGTTTTTCCAGTTAGATTTTTTGTGCCTAGTAAGATTATAAGCAGCTGAAAATAATAATTAATAATAAATAAATTAAGCAGAAGCTTTACATAAAATACCTAAAATCAAAATCTGAAAAACATAAACAAAATTATAAAACTTATACAAACTTATTTGAAAAGCTTCGCAAAAGTGCAAAAAAAAACTACTATTCAAACTTGCTTAATAAATATAAGCACAACTCAAAACGCGTCTGGCAAATCATGAAGGAGGTGTCTGGAAAACTTAAACCAAATAAAAATTTATTTCCAAATTTTATACAAATTGTTAACAAATTAATATATGACTCAAATGATATTGCATTTGAATTTAATAAGCTTTTCACCACTATCGGTACAAAATTAAGCGATAGTATTTCATTCATTAAAGATAAATCTGTTGATGAGTTCGAAACATCAATAAGCTCTAATCTAAATTATACTGAGTTAACTTTTAATGAATTTGAGGTTGCTTTTAAGTCATTAAAACGTAATAAAGCTACTGGGTATGATGATATTAACACAAATATTGTGATTGATTCCTACGATGTTATAAAAGGTATTCTTTATAAAATCTTCAGAGCATCCATTGCACAAGGGTCTTTTCCAGATAAACTAAAAATAGCAAAAGTAACTCCAATCTTTAAGACAGGGGATCGTACAAATATAACAAATTATCGCCCTATTTCAGTTCTTCCAGTTTTTTCAAAAATTTTAGAAAGAATAATGTACAACCGAATCTACTCATATCTTGTTGAAAATAAAATTCTATACGAAAACCAATTTGGTTTCAAAAAAAATAATTCATCCGAGCATGCCATTCTTCAACTAACTTCAAATAACTGACTCTTTTAAAGACTCTTGTTTTACACTAGGAGTGTTTATTGATTTGTCAAAGGCATTTGATACTGTCAATTATCAAATTCTGTTAAAAAACTAATATCATATGGTATTAAAGATAAAACCCTATTATGGTTTGAAAGTTATCTTACTAACCGTAAACAGTTTGTTTACAATAAAGATTCTATATCTCATCTATTTATGAATATAACATGTGGTGTTCCACAAGGATCCATACTTGGTCCACTTATTTTTTTAATATACATAAATGATCTTCATAAATCATCAAACTTAACAACAATAAATTTTGCAGATGACACTAACTTATTTTTGTCTCATAAAGATATTAATATGCTTTTTACTAATATGACAAATGAATTAAAAAAAGTATCTGTTTGGTTTAAACAAAATAAATTGTCTCTAAATATAGAAAAAACTAAACGGACACTTTTTTATCCACCCTCTAAAAAACTGAAACTGCCTCATATCATGCCAGACCTTTTAATTGATAATATAATAATAAAAAGAGAAAAAGTTACTAAGTTTCTTGGAGTATATATTGATGAGAATCTATCTTGGAGAAATCATATTGATAATACCTCCAATAAAATCGCTTAATACATTGGAATTCTCTATAAAGCAAGAAATGTATTATGTAAACACCAGTTAACACAATTATATTATTCATTTATACATTGTCATATAAACTACGCGAATATTATATGGGGAAGCACTCATAGAACAAAACTAAAATCTCTTTACCTTCATCAGAAACACGCAGCTCGCGCAATAAATTTTAAAAATCGGTTTTTTCATACGAAACAACTTTTTAAAGAAATGAATATTTTAAATGTATATCAACAAAATGTCTTTAACATTTTATGTTTCATGTTTAAATGTAGAGAAAATTTGTTGCCAAACGTATTACAAAATCTTTATTGTATGAAACCTAAAAACAAATATAATCTTCGAATAAAAAACAATCTTATTGCCCCTTTTTGCCATAAAAGCAAAGACCAGTTTTTTGTTTCTTATCGAGGTCCTTATCTCTGGAACAAAATAGTCTTACCAAATTTTGATTTTTCTACCCAACTGACTTTTGCCTCATTCAAACAAAAACTTAAAAGAATTATATTTTTAATTGAAAATATTTTGATTTACTTTTAATTGTTTTTTTGTTTTGTTTGTTTGTTTATTCGTTGCTGTTCTATTTTGTATATTTTATTTATTTTTTAATCTTGGCTTTTTAAAATTTTATCTTGGTTTTTACATGTTTTTGCATAAAGTTGTATTATTATTATTATTTCACTCAAGACATTGTATTTTTATCAAAAGTTAACCATATATTGTAAAGGGCTTCATGACAAGATCCACATGATCTTCTAGAAGTCCTGTCGTTACTAATGTAAAAATTGTAAAATATTATTGGTTATTGTAATATTTTTAAACGGCAAAATATTAAAGAAAAAAAAAAAAAAAAAGAATAATAACAGCAAAAAAAAAAAAAAAAATTTTACGGGGGTGTTATGAGATATTGGTTGGTTTATAGAAACATGCTGTTTTATTAACTTGTAAGCATGTTCCTTTTATATTTCAGCATTTTAAGTACATTTATTGAATTTAGCATCAAAAAAACATTATAAATGTTTATTTTCATTATTTTCCTATTTTTATTTCCTATTTTTTAAAGAAAAATGTTTTTTCAGAATGTTATGAAAACCGGGTAATTTTTGGAAACCAGGTCAATATTAAAATTGCAGTATCTTGTTAACCGCTCAACATTTTTAGCTGAAATTTTGCATGCAATATTTTTTATAGTTAGGAATAATGTGTCAAAATATAACACAAAAAGAAGACACACGGTTCAATGGACTGGGTGATTTGATGTGGAATTACCCTGTCACAGTTAAGGAGGGAGAGGGGTTCAGGTGTATGTGATCGTTTGTGACAGGAGGGAATGGGTTAAGAATTGACAAATATAGGGTGACGTTCTTTATGGATGACCCCCTTAGTTGCGCTTACAAAAGATTTGATTTACTAAATCTAAAATAAAAAGGTTTTAACTATATTAGGAGAAAACAAATAAATGTTTTTTTTTTTTTTTTTTAATTTATAAATAAAAATATTTATATTATTTTTATTTATTTATCTATATTTATATTTCAATCAAAATAAGTGTACATAAATAGATATTAAAATAATAATATAAACAATTTTGATTAACATTAAAAAATTAAAGATTTTTATTAAATTCTCCTTATATAAAAAGTTTCAGTTAGAACCTTGTCAAACCAACGCACAGTAGCTCAAAATCCTTAAAAAGTGGCAAAAAAGGAAAAAAATAAAGTCTTTAGTTTCTAAATACAAATAACTTTTAATGATGGTTAGGCAAGATACATAACAATTTAAAACTTTTTTTGAAGCCATTGCAAGGTTATGTATTAATTTGAAGCACTTTATTGATGCTTTTTTTATGACGGAAAAAAAACGGAGCTGTTCGATAAAATAGTCAGTTTTAGAAATTTATTTTATGGAGACATCGTAGTTAAAGTGTTGTAAAATTGTGTCAATTCACAATGTAAATGAGTGATTTTTTTCTAAAGATTATTAAGTTTAACCTATTACTCAGCATGTAGAAAAATATTGGTAAAAAATTTTTTTTTTATTAGTAACATTATTTGTGATACAAGAACAAAAATGTTCCGCATAACTCCACGCTGATTTTAGTGTTTTTGAGTACTGTGAGCAATACACCATTTAATGGAATAAATTTTACCTGCGCTAATTTGCTCCAATCTAAAATAAAGCTTTTATCATTTACTCGCTAAATATTATATTCAGCGAGTATACGATAAAAGGTTGTACAAATAGTTTCAATTGTATTCTACAAAATAGAGTGCTCAATGTTCTTAAAAAAACAGAGCTATTATAAATTAGCAGAAAATCACTTATCAATTTTTTTTAATCCTGATAATTCTTTAGAGATGAAAACACAGTGTAAAATATAAAAAAAATTGATAAGTAATTTTTTTATAGCTCATATATATATATATATATATATATATATATATATATATATATATATATATATATATATATATATAAATATATAACGTCTGTTCACAAAAAATCCGGACTGATTTCAAATGTACACCAATTGTTCTAAATTTCGAATTTTCGATTCGAAATTTTTAAATTTAATCGGTCAACAACAACAGTTTCATTTTGTGGCAAAATTGAGTTTAAATAATTAATTCAAATAAACATGGAGCATCTAAAAGAGAACGATGTTAGAAATGTGATTGGAAATTTTTATAAACAAAACATAAACAGTGGACAGAAATTTACAGTGGATCATTTTAAGAAAATGGGAATCGCTAAATCTACAATTTATGACATAATTAAAAGGTCTGAAAATAATTTGCCAATGAATAGAAAAATCGGTTGCGGCAGAAAACCTTTTAAAATTACACCAGAAAAGAGAGAGTCCATGATTGCAAGAGCAGAAGAGAGAATCGGGATTTCGCAAAGAAAATTGGCACTAAAATATAAGATAAGCGTTTCATACGTAAATAGATTATTAAGTATGCATGGACTAAAGTATACCAAAAGAAAAAATGCGCCAAAAACAACAGAAAAGCAAGAAATTAAACAAAAGAAAAACTTATTAAAACTTTCAAAAACTTTTTTTAAGCCATCAAATGAGTTTGAAATCATCATGGACGATGAATCTTATTTCTGTGTAAATGGTGCAAATTGTTCACAAAACTCTGGCTACTATACAAAGGATAGTTCTCAAACTGATCCTAACATTAAATTCAACTTCAAAAAAAAGTTTGACGAGAAAGTTCTCGTTTGGATTGCAATCAGTCGTTTTGGTCATTCATTGCCTTATTTTGCTGTAAAAAACTGTGCACTGGATGCAAAAACTTATTCTAAAGAATGTATTACGAAAAGACTTCTTCCATTTATAAATTCCAAGCATCAAAACATGAAAATTTTATTTTGGCCTGACGGAGCGAGATGTCATTATGCAAAACACACATTAGAAACTTACAACACTTTAGGTATTAACTTTGTCGACGCTAAAGATAACCCCCCAAATGTACCGCAGTTAAGGCCAATTGAAAATTTTTGGGCACATTTAAAAGCAATAGTTTTTGGAAATGGATTTACAGCAAAAAATCTTGACCACCTTAAGAATAGAATTCGATTAAAGTTGAAAGAGTTTGATCCAGACTACTTTTTCAACCTAATGGATTCAGTCAAAACTAAAGTTCGAAAAGCCGCTGATTTAGGACCACTTTCGGTTATAAAATAGTTAACAATGTCCAGTCAATCATTTTAGTTAAAATTTTTGTCAAAAATCGATTAATTTTGTATACAATTAAGAACAATTTTTCATTCCGGATTTTTTGTGAACAGACGTTATATATATATATAAATGGATTTTCAAAATACTTGTAGCTATTAAGCTATAATGTAAATGACGATAAGGATGTTAAACTATTGATAACTTTTGTGTGTTATGTTATAGATAATGTATAAAACATGAAAAGAATTGATCTTCTTCAAAAAATTAAAGAGCTAGGTTTCAATAAAGTTAATCTGCTTGAATCTTTGTTTAAAGAAGTTTTAAATGTTTATAATTTTCATAAAGATGACTTCGATAAATCAGAGCTTACCAACTTAAAGAATAAGTTGTCTGTTTTAAAGCAAAAGTGGGAGCTAAGTTGGATAAGCATAATAGAAACTATGACAGATTGATTTTAAAAGAAGATGTTTGGCTGTAGGTAAAGAAACAGAGTTATTTGTTAATAATTTTCTTTATGCAATCATTCTATTTAATCAAGTTTCTATTTACAGGAGGAGTTTTTCCCCGATCTTGTTAAAAGATTTAAAGAAGGTCCAGGTAGAAGAAACAAAGTTTGGGAAAATCTTGGTGAAACAAAAGAACTAAAATTGCCCATTTAGCTGAAAACAATCACGAAGCACTGGTCTTAGCTTCTTTAAAAAGTGCAGCAACTGAATCCAACATTGATAAAAACAATTTTATCTTTATAGTAAAGAAGGCTTTGGACCCAGATAAAGCAAATGAAATTAGGAAAAACATGTCTATGCATAAACCTGTTAAAATGAAAGTGGAAGATGCTCTCAACCTAAAAGTTCAATGTGATCTGTCTGATGAACAATACCAGATAATCAGAAATAGCTCCTTATTACAAAATGCAAATATATATCCGTCTCTTCATAAAATTTTAATTGAAAAAATGGAATGCTATCCTGATAATATGACTTTTTCAGAAACATCTGCAGTTTGCTCCCTTCAATGTCTTTTTAATCACACACTGTGTAGAATCTTGAGTCTAAGTCGTTGCAACAAAATATTTTCTGAATTATCGGTTAAAGATATCAATACATGGAATGATGCATTTCAAAGGCGGTTTTGATGGAGTGTCTAGCCAGAGTCTGTATAAACAAAAATATTTAGATACAACTCTAGATGAAGTTATTAAAAATGAAGAGAGTATTTTCCAAACATCTCTTGTGCCTTTTAAACTAACTGTTAATGATACAGTGATATGGTACAACAAATACCCATCTAGTACACATTTCTGCAGACCAGTATGTTGCAGTACAAAAAGGAAACAGGTATGCTAATTAAAGAACAAGTGAAACAATTACGAGTTGAGATTCAGAAACTTAAACCATTTGTAGTAAGTTTAGAGTCAGAACCGGCTGATTCATCTAAGATGACAGCAATTATAAAGTATAATTTGTATTTGATGGAAAAGTTGTTAATGTACTGATAAGTACTACCTCTTCTCAAAGCTGTAATGTATGTTCAGCAAAGCCAACAGAGATGAGTGACATTAAATTGATTAGATCTAAACCTGTCAATAAAGAAGCTTTATCTTTTGGCCTTTCACCTCTTTACCTTTGGATAAGATGCTTTGAGCACATTCTTCTACTTGGATATAAATTGAAAATTAGGTCATTTTATGTTAAAACCTCTGAGCAGAAAGAATCAGTTAAAGAAAGAAAAGCATTTATCTTAAAGAAGTTTAGGAAAGAACTAAGTCTTATTGTTGACATGCCAAAACAAGGTTTTGGAAACACTAATGATGGTAATACTGCCAGAAGAGACTTTGAGGAATCGAATACTTTCTCTAAGATAACTGGTGTAGATGTTGACATCATTTCTAGACTTAAAACAGTTTTAAAAGCAGTTTGTTCAAGATATGATTTAGATCCAAGCTCTTTTCAAAATTATTGTAATGATACAATAGATAAAATTCTTTCTGAATATAATTGGTATGTTATTCCTCCAAGCGTTCACAAACTTTTAGAACATGGTTTACAGATAACCGATGCATTAGAACTTCCCATTGGATTTTATTCAGAAGAATCACTAGAGGCTCTTAACAAAGAGATTAGAAATACAAGATTAAACCATTCATGCAAAATATCAAGGATAAATGTTATGAAAAACCAGTTTAACTATCTTATGATAAGGAGTGATCCACTTATATCGAGCATCCAATTCACTAACCATAGATGTGAAAATGGGAAATTGCTTCCAGTAGAAGTTCTTTCTCTTCTTAAACAGTCGTGATTCTTTTGTGAAATTTTTTATTTATAGTTAAATTTGCCATCAAAAACTAAATTTCTCTATGAATTAAAATTTACAATTGTTATAATAGTAATGCTCAGAGCATTCTATTAAATACTCTTTGTTGATGACTAAATTATTATTATTATTATTTTTTGAAAATTCTTTCAATTGTTGTTTTTAGCAAAAGGGGAGGGGACCGGTAATAATTATGACTTAAGTTTGGATGGTAGTGTACTGTGTGATCACGCCCGATCACAAGTTGGAGTAAGTTAAAAAGAGATTTAAAAGTAAATTATGTATTATGCAAACTATTACTTGATTCGAGAAGAAAAATTAAAGAAAAAATCTGCTTGCGCGTGTAAAATTTCATACACGCGTGTTTTTTAGATACGCGCACGTTTTGCTGGTTGTTACGCGTAAAATTAACTTAAAATCGCATATTTGATTTTTAGACAAAAAAAAGATAACTATTCCTTTAATACATATTAAAATGCGATGGTTATATAATTTTTGCCGTTTTTCTTCACTTCGAGTCACTGTGCAACGCATTAAATTATTTTAGTAAACCAACAAATTATTTTAGTAAAATGCATGCAGTTTTAACTTACGTTACCCAAATTTAAAATAAAAATGTACTCTAACTAAACATCGTTATTCAAAACTTTAAATGTAAAAGCGTAACATTTAATATTCCTTCGCATATATTACTAAAAAAACTTTAGTTTTTAAATTTTGAAAAAATTTTAAATTTTGGAAAAAATTTTAAATTTTGGAAATTTTAAATTTTGGAAAAAATTTTAAATTTTGGAAAAAATTTTAAATTTTGGAAAAAATTTTAAATTTTGGAAAAAATTTTAAATTTTGGAAAAAATTTTAAATTTTGGAAAAAATTTTAAATTTTGGAAAAAATTTTAAATTTTGGAAAAAACAAAACTTTATGATGTTTTTGTTAACTTAAGTTACAAGGAAATTGCAAAATTTCTTCCGTTATTTTCTTGAAATATGTAGGGGAGAGTTGCCTTAATTGAAACACTTTAGGAAAAAATATTTATTAACCAAAGATGGCTTAACTATGAAAACATTTATGAATTAAATAATATAGATATACAACCCTACTATGCTTTTATTAATGATTCGACTCTATTGATCGCACCCTTATTGGATATAAACTTTGATTTTTCAAGGCACCATTTTGTTTCAATAAAGGCAACTGGTCTCCTTGAATGGAACACATATATTCTTTAATTAGAACAGTTCTAATATTTGAATAAATTACAGCTATAAAACTTATGGCTCAAAGGAAAAATTAATTGATTCGCTTTCTAATAAAAGATATTTAAAAGATATAATAACAAATAAAAATTACAACAAATATTTAATCCTTTTTTCGCAATTCATAAGTCTTTTTTTCTTGCAGCTTCTGCACTTGGGATGGTAGTGGTGATATGTGGTGTGCTGTGGTGGCGATGGTGATTTTATTTGATGTGCTCAATTTCATTTGGTCCATGGTGATTGAGTCAAGTGCTACTTTGCTTTCCTGTGGTTTTTGCAATAGTTTGGCAGTTATTGGATTTAGTGTGAGCTTTTTTTTTGTAGATTTTTAAATTTGCTTGAAAGCTATTTGATTTAGTGTGTGCTTTTGATTTCTTGGTGTAATTTCTAGAGCACGTCTATATGGGGAGCTTGTAAGATCAGCCGCCTGAGTTGCTTGTGATCTTCTTTTTTTGTTTTTTACTTCAAGTGAAACCACTGGCAAAAGAGACAAAGTTGAAACTGAAACATGACATTTTAATTTTTTTTCACTTGATTTATCTGTAGATAGTTTTGTCATCCCATCTATACTTCCAGATGACTGAAGATTGTTTGAAGGACCAACATCAGTAAATGAAGAGGCTGTAAAATCAGAATCAGTGAATACATTTATGTTCAAAGGCCACAACCCACTAGCCTGAAATCCTTTCATAGCAATTCTCAATGATGCTGCCTGACTATATGCGCCACCAAATAATTCTGCAACTTGCCAAGTTGTTACTGGTTGTGATATATGTGACCGCATCCATTTTCGCATAGCTTCATCATAGTATGTACCAAGTGGTCCAAAGAACGCACCGTCTAATGGTTGCAGTCTGTGTGTAGTATATGGAGGTAGCGATACCATACGCACTCCAGCATTTTGTGCTAGATATATCGCTGCAAAATTTTTTGAATGTGTAACATGACCATCAAGTATCAACAAAACTTTTGATTGTTTTAAAGGTTTAACAACTTTAATGAAATGATTGAGCCAATCTAAAAAACCTTCATTTTACATCCATCCTTTCTCTTGAGTACTAAATACAGTTCCTGGAGGTGCACCATTTGTTATTTCTGGCTTCATTCTTTTGCGTTTATATATTAACATTGGTGGAACATAAAATCCTGCTGCAGATACACAAACTACAGCTGTTACTGAATTTCCTCGTTCACTACTAGTCATAATTCCAACTCGTTTTTTGCCCCTTGCACTAATAATTTTTATCTGACCATCTTGTACTGTTGATAAACTAGTTTCATCCATATTATAAAGTCTGTCTGGAGTTAACTTTTCTTCCATGTATAACTTTGAAAGTAAATTAAAGAAAGATTGCACTCGCTCTTTATTAAAACCTTGTGCACGTGCAATTGATGTTGATTCAGGCCCACGAAGCGACAGTTGTGGGTGCCTTTGCATAAATGCATAATACCACTTTTTTCCTGCCATTCGTGTTTGTTTGTTAAAATTATGTGTGATGTTGTTAGCTTCCGCAATATCAAATGCTAGATGACAAAGATTATCAATCCTTAATCCAAAGTACATCGATTCTAATAATAAACAGTGATCAGCTAGTTCTGTTTCAATTTCATTAGGTAAGGTGTTAAGTCGACCATTTCACATTTGCAACAGCAACTTTGTTTTTTTCATTTATATGCCTTGACAAAGTTGCTTTTGGAATACAAAATCCATAAGCGGCTTCATTTAAGCTGATTTCTCCTTGTTTTATTGCTTCAACAGCCTTTTTCAAGTTTTCTACTTTCCATTTTCCATATTTTCGTGGTGTTTGCATCTAAAATAAAAGCAAATTACTATGAAGATACATAAGAAGAGTTTTATAATCTTATTACAGGCTTATTTTTTCATATATTTATTTGTTATTCATATATGATTAAGTTAATTATATACTCATTATATAATCATTATTTTTTATCATTTTTGTTTAGTTAATCATTAACTATATAAATCAAAATCTATATAAACTATATAAAGTTTGCAACTTTATATATTAACTTCTATATACAGTAAAAACTTATGCTGGGTATATACTTTATGTTGTCTTACAAGTTTATCCGTTAAATAGAAATGTATAACTTTTGTAAAACTTTTACATTTTATTTTTTACTAAAAGATAAAATGATTTGTTAATTAAAGTATACGATGTTTACAATCAACTTTATATCCTTAGACTATGACTAGACTTTAGACTATGAAAAATTTTTTGTGAAAAATCATTTCATACTTTAAAGCAAGACTAAATACCAATTCCAAAAAAGCAACAAATGTCTAACAATAATACTATGTCTATAAAAGAAATTCGCTTTAAAAAATATTATACAGTCGGACTAATGAAATTTTCTGATAATTCGGACGTCAAGTAGCGTGTTATGAGATGACATCGTTTCAATTACGGCAACTTTTGAAGTTCCATTCTGGGCAACATAGGACCATGGTGTTGTAGCAAAATATTTACATACAAGTAACAACTTACGATATAAGCTCTTAATATCACATAGACTTGAAACCCTTAAAATTTAAAATTTAAAAAAAATTATCATCAAACTCAATATCGTTAAGCTTCTGTAATCGTTTAAATGCAACGATAAAATTAGATCGCAAAAATTTTTTTCTTTAAAAAAAAGTAATTTTATTCACATACGTGCAGTTTTTAAGTTTAAATACTAGAAGTTTCAAAAAATAAAGAAAATTATTTTCTTTACAAGAAAAAATATTCATGAAAGTAGAATAAGTTCCAGTTTCTAAATAAAGCTAAGTGTTCCAATTAAGGAGCTGTTCCAATTTCGGCAACTCTCCCCTATATTTTATTAAGTATAAAATCTGACCAAAAATAATTTGAACATGTTAGCTCTATTTTCACGCTAAATTAATTCCGATTATACAAACAAATTCTTGGTTGAAATAACATTTTACTTAATGGATCAATTCGGAATTCCGTCTCGTCCGATTTTTCTCGGTTTTTCGGAGTTCGAGAGAAATTGAGAAACTTCGACGAAGTTTTTAAAAGATATCAGTTTTTTACCGGTAAAATAATCAAATTCTTATTTTATTTCTACGCGGCTTTTACATAGTTCTTGTTGTTTTCAAATGTAAGTGTTCTCTTTGTTCAATAACAACACTAATGTACATCGCAAAGTAATTGGTAATGTACAGTGGGCCAGATGGTGGTGGTGGAAAAACCCTCAAAAAAAAAAGCTTTGATCTGTTCAAAACCATATAATAAAACATACTCGTACTTTTCCATTATACTATTTCAAAAACTCTTGAGTATAATAGTATTTTTTTGATAATAGTATCTTTTTAAATCCATAAAAATCAATTACGGTATGATAAAATGTAATGAATAATAAAATACCATTTTTTTTTCAAAAAAGCAAAAAATTTAAACGGTAACTTTTAAAATATTATGCGTATGTGATATTAGTTAATATATTTTAACTATTCAATAGTTTGCATATACAAAAAAATATATATTTAGTCAAGATCATTATTTACAATATATGCAAAAGCTGGTCTTTAAGGAGGTAAGTTTTAAACATAAAATACTTTTATTTTGAACAAGTAGTATATCGTATGATCAAAATAATTTTGTCAACCATAAATCTTAAATCCGGACCATTGTGCATTGTGGCAAAATTGTGTAATAAAATGTTATCAATGGTAACAAGTAATAAGAATTAATGCTTAATTATACATACCTATTAGATTATATAACTTAATTAATTACTCAAAATGTGATAACTTATCACATTTAAAATAAAATTAAAAACAAATATCTGAGGTCATAATAAATTAATAACTTTTCTTTCATTGAGAAAAATGGTTTTGGAAGCGAGGAATAATTTTGATAAAGTTGTGGTAAATGATGAAAAATACGGAGATTGCAAAAAATATCATAAAAGAATCGGATGGACAAGCAATTGACATGTCCTAATTGGACACGTTAAAAAATGCGAGAAAATAGATTTAAAACCATCCATTTCCAGACAGTTTTGACTAAGATGTTGTTAAACTATCTTCTTACCAAGTTGACAGCTCTTGATGGATATTTGATTAGGTCCATAACTCAATCTGAAACACTAAGTATACTTTTTGAAAATTATGGGCATAGTTTGCCCAAGTCAGTGTCCACAATTTCAGAAAAAATTAGGATGTTTCATGCTGAAGCCAAATATTTAATGATTGCTGAATTGGCTGCATTGAAAGCAAAAGGAGAAAAATTTGGAATAACAGGTGACAAATGGTGTAGCAATAGAGGTAGAAAATACTCCATTTTAAATGTTCATCACGATAGAACATATTGAGGAATGGTGAGATTGGCATCTCCAAGTTCTGCCAAAACATTAAAAATTTTGATAACGGAAAAATTAAAAGCATTTGGTACGGATAGTGAAGATATTGCAGGTTGATCTACGGACGGCTGTAGGTGGATGATGAATTTGGATACCATAATTAAGCACCGCGGTAGGGCATTTAACTGAAAGTTCACGCTTTCTTCCTAACCGATGCCGGTTAGAAAGCCATTTATTAGATAAAACTTGTTCGTTAAAATGTTGTGATAAAAAAAATATTTAAGTACTAAGAAATGTAAAAATATGAATTTTTTATAAATTTATAATGAATTATAAATCGAAATATATAAAATTAAAAAAAAAATACAAGAACAAAATGTTTAATTATCAACTAGATAGTTTAATTTTTTAATTTATAGCAAAATATTATCGAAACTCCGATTTTTTCTCGACTCCGACGGAGTTTTTTCTCGTTTCTCACGACTCTGTTTTTTCTCGATTTCGGATCCTTTGGTTTTACTATGATACTTTTCTTTATCATGCGACAATGAGAAAAACCGTAACTTTCGCAAGCATAAAGATGACTTTAATAAATTAATTTTAGTACTAAAGATATATTTTAAATTACTTTTAAATTAATTAAAAACTTTTAAATTAACTCGAAAAAGTTAATAAAATTTGGTTACTTTTTCATTTTCCGCCGTGGAACTGCCCATGTATATATACAATATGTCAAAAAAGTCTATCACCCCTAATGATTTTTCAATAAAAAAATTTTATATGCTTAAATTTAGATTTTTGACCCGAATTTTTTTTTTAATATTGAATTTATATCAAAAAACAAAAATTATCCACAAAATTAGAAAAAGTCAAAAAAGTGTATCACCCCTTAAATAATTATTTTGCTAATATAAAATTAATAGTCTATTTGTGCGCCTTTTGCCTTGATGACTGCAAGACATCTTTTAGAATTTACTAAGTTTTTAAGCCATTGTGTCAAATTTTTCCCCCTCCTCAATTAGAATTGCCTTTAATTGCGACAAACTAGATGGTTTTTGATCAGCTACTTCATTTTAAAAAGATTCGAAAAATTTTCAATCGGATTTAGGTCTGGTGATTGAGGAACCCAATCTAACATCTTAATACTGTTTTTTTTTTTAACCACTCAGTAGCTAACTTTGATGTGTGTTTAGGATCTGTGATAAAATGTGTTAAAAGATAAAAATACGAGATAAGCCAGCACTTCTGGCGCTTGATCTCAGGTTTCGCTTCAGAATATCAGTATAAACCTCTTTCGTCATTATTCCGTCAATGAATTCGAGTTCGCTGACACCACTCCAAGCAAATGAGCCCCAAACCATCATTCGACCTATGATAAGAGGAAAAAATAAGTTAGAAGTATATATCATATGGAAATGTTATATTAAAGCTTAATGTTACCTCCTCCATGCTTGACTGTTGGTCTCATACATTTAGGATTTAGGCGTTCACCATTTTTTTTTCAATTTGCGTATGATACCATCAGAACCAAACCTACATATTTTTGTTTTGTCGGACCATAAAACTCTTTGTCATTGGTAAATAGTCCAATTTGAATGTTTCTTAGCCCAAGCCAATCTTTTCTTTTGATTCTTTTTACTGAAAAAAGGCTTTTTTTGGAGCAACACTCCCTACAAAACAATGATTTTTCAAGCGATTGCGAGCAGTTTGTGGATTTACAGTTATACCATGATCTGTTTGTAAATTTTTTGCAAATCTTTGGTGAAAATAATCCTCAATCTTGTTCAACTTTTCAAATGATTTCTTTATCAATGCATAAGGTAGTCTAAGCTGGGCGTCCTTTACTTGGCAAATTTTTTACAGTACCCATTTTTTTATATTTTTTAATGACATTTTCTACACTATTAGGATTAACATTTGCTATTCTAGAAATGGTTTTATATCCTTTTTCACTTTTATAGTGTCCCAGGATCAGTTTTTTTACTGATTCAAGAATTTCATATCTTTTCGCCATGATTTTTTTTATTAAGAAATAGGTAATTAAAGGTAATAAGTTGCTGTTATATTAAACATAAAATAATTTTATTGTTTATAATATAATTACTATAATTCTACTGCTTGTAATTTGCTCCTTTACTTTGATTCCTTGACGTATGTCGCGGTATACATAGTATAAATTTTGACGTGCCGCAAACTATTTTTTTTTTGTTCTTTTTTTTTTTGCCTGCTTATCAAAATTATTGGGTGCTTTTTTATATTTAATATAAATTCTATGTTTAACTATATTCCGTTGTTGTATTTACTAAAACCTATTTTCACTGTAATTTGTATTTAGTTTTTTTGCGCTTGAAACTTACGCTAGAAATATTATTTCTTATCAACACTCAAAAACATGTATAATTAATGATTTTATAACTACAGAATCAGAAAACCTTCAGAAAATCAATGGAAACATGCTGAAATAATTGTATGCATACTAAAACACTTTGAGAGGGCTACGAAAGATATTAGTGCAGACACATCAGAGATCATACAGTTTCTTGACTATGCTTGGGACAAAGCAACTAGAATCAAAACTGTTGTTGATGAACTTAAAACTGATTTTAAAAGTCATTTTTTTAAATACCAAGATAGTGTTCGTCTGAAAATTGCAATGATGCTCGAACCCTGTTTTAAATTAAATTCTTTAAAGAAACAGAAAATAGTATGTTTAAGGAAATTAAGGGTACTACTGCTTTCATTTTGAGTATCAGTTACAACAAGCAAAAGAAGTTGACTTCATTAAAGACTCTGATCGTGATGGTCAAATCAAAAAACGAAAATAAATAAGCATTGACATATACAGCTTCTTAGAACAAATGGGTTTAAATGAAAATTCTTCACGGAAATGTGAAAACACTGATGGAGGGGGAAAAAAGTATAATAATAAAATTCTAAGAGGAAAAACTCAAGCTCTTAAACGAAAATGGTAGGAATAAAAAATATTTAAATAAAATTATTATTTCTTTTATTTATTACAAATTTAATTGAAGATGTTAATTTTCAAACTAGTTATTTTCTGTTTTCACTGTTTTTTCTTTATTGCATTCAGCCCTGTTGTTGCCCTGTTTTCTTTGTTGCATTCAGCCCTGTTGTTGCCCTGTTTTTTTTGTTGCATTCAACCTTGTTGTTGCCTATTTTCTTTGTTGCATTCAGCCCTGTTACTAGAAATTTATTTACTGGTTTTATTTGCACACCAAAAATGCCTGAAGACAATAATATATTACATTTATATTATGGAAAGACTACTGCAAGCGGGCACAAACTGTATTTAGGCAAGCCGTGTCTTCCTGTAGTTACGGGTCTGGTTGCACCTAATATTTTAAATTTTCCATGCACCACATAATTATTTATCAACTATAAATATTTTTATCTTTATTGTTTATAAGTTGAATAAGAATATTCTTTTTTCCTTACTTAATTAAAGATTCAAAATGTTAGTTTGAACTTTAAATTGATTTATACTTTTTTGTTTCAACATGAACGAAGTCAACTTCTACTTTACCCTATCAACATTACCAAAAAATGAATGCCTTTATATGTTGTGGGGTGCTTATAATTACACCTGCTCTGATAAAGACACTAAAAAAATGAGATTTGGCAAGGTTCTCAATAAAAATTTTGTGCGTACATCTTTCATTTGTTAAAAGTGAACCTCTGTTCAGCACAACGGGAAACTAATGTATACTAAACATTGTTTATAATATAGTTTTAAAGTTTAGACTTGATTAAGTTGACGAGAAGCCAAATTAGTTTTATATTTCACACAATAATTTAATTACTAATTTGTAACTAGTAATAACAAATTCGCTATTCATCTTTTTCCATATAATATTATATTTGTTCAAACAAGACATAGCAACATGCTAAAATCCTGACAGTGCGTAATTAACAAAAAAACTTTGATGATTTGTGGTTATAGTAAAATACCTTGTGCGTTAAAATACTTGTAATTACAGTACATATATTTTGCGATATGCCGTACATATAATAACTGCAATAAAATGTTAAAAAATGTTTTTCAATGGCTAGTATTTACCCTAATTAGCTAGATCTGCAAGATAGCAAATTTTACTTATGCAAGTGCAAAAGCTTCGGCAGGGTGACTTCGGCAAACTTTTAGCTTTGGTACATCCCTAATAAAAATAGGACTTAACATTAACCTAATAACATATCATTTAATTGATACTGTAAACAAGCACGATTTTGAAAATTTTAAGGGCTATTACCCGCCCCCTCCTCTTCACCTTTAATAATTTAAGAAATATATTAAATTTTTTTAAAAAAGTTATATGATTATTTTTAATCAATCAATTTAACAGAGATGTCGAATTTGGACAATTCAAAATCCATAATTAAGTAGTTTTATCAGTTGATTAATCATTTAAAATTGGGGTATCAAATAAATCATGGCAACGTAAAGGCTAGGGGAGAGTGGGGCACCATAATACACTTTTTGTTTTTATTTTGTTACTACTTTTTTAAACATAACTTTTTTTTTTGAGCGACTAATGCAATTTGTAGATAAATATTATACTTTCAAAATTAAATTCTTAAATCAACAAAATAAAAGAGGTCAAACTCGTAAAAACTTATTGAGTAAAATTCAAATTTTGTATCAAGGTACCCCACCCATGGGGTACCTTGATACAGTCTATCGGATACCATGAAACAGGATAATAAAAAAAATATCAAATGTAGGAAACTAACACAAAAAATTTTATATAAAAAAGAAACAATTTTTTCTAAAGCCTCGTTATAAATTTTTAAAATTAAGAATAGGAATCATGTTCATCACTTTCAGAAATAATTTTTTTTTTTTATGATAAGATAATTATTTCTTTACCTTTATTTTCTTTTACTTCGAGTACAGTTATTGTTGGTGTGTCTGTTGCTATTATAGCTTTCTCCCGAGGTTTTATTTTATTTTTTATTTCAGCGGCTTTTGGAAATCCAATAAACTGAGAAGGACTTACAAAGTTAATAACTTCAGAATCATTGACTTGACTTGTACTTGGCTCGGAACTGACAAAAGGCTCTTGAAGCTTTTTTGGTGAGAGTAACAAATTTCAGTATTAAGAGTTTCTCCAGTATTTGTTTGATATGTATTTGGATATTTGCTATCAGTAACAACACTACAAAAAAAATCTGCAAAAAAAATCTACAAAAAAAAATCTGAAAATACATTCTTGTCAAAAAGAAATACTCCACTTTTCGTAAATCCACTTTGAATGTTTGTGGTAGTAAAACTTTTTTCATATGCGGTGTTAAGACAAGATGCAATTTTGTAAATAATGATTGGCACTCCAGGATGATTTAGAAGCTAAAATTTTACTGCGTCATTGTAATAAACTTTGAATGGAGTAAATACAGATACATCTAAGGGCTGCATTTTGTAACTACTATGTAGTGGTATTGTAAGAGTAGTAACACCATTACTCTTTGCAAGATCAAGAGCTTTTATAGATAAGTGGCTCTCATGATTATCAAATATAAGTAGAGATGGATTTTCCTTTGATGAAAATGTTTATGATATAAAATGTTGAATTACTTCTACAAATAACTCTGTATTCATCCATCCAGTTAGATTTGCAAGAGATCCAGATAGTGCATTATTCAACATATGTTGCTTAAACCTTTTTTTAAGGGAATTTCATTGCAAGTGGTATGGTAGCACCTGAGACACTAATGAAAAAACAACTTGTCACCAAAGTTCCACGTTCTTCACTTGTCACAGAGTTAACTTGCTTGATGCCTTTTTTAGTAATGATTTTATTATAATTTTGTACAATGGTTTCATCAAGATTCAAAAACATCAAGAACTGTTTCATCAAGATTCCAAATGCAAAATTCATCACCAAATTTTGATTCTCTTAAATACAATGCCTCTAAATTAGTAAAAAAACTTTTGTACATTGTTATAATTGAAAGATACCATTCTTGACAAAGAACATCCTTCTGGCATTTGAATGCTTAAAGAATTCCGCTTTTAAATCAAGCGCATCCATTCTATTCCAGCTTTCTTCTCTTTAATCCAGTTACTGGAGACTTTTATATTATTTATTATAGCCATATCAAAAGCAATAGATCTTAAATTTACAACAGACTTTCCATAACGCATTTGAGAGGAGGTAATATTATACTGCTTTAAAAGATTTTCTTGCTCTTCATTAAATACTCTTCTTGTGGAAAAGTTGGGTTTCATGGTAATGATTTCTCCTTCTTTTATTCCTTCTTTTCTTTTAACATATCTTTATACATAAAAACACACATTTAGAATTTGTTCTTAGATACAAACTTATACAAGTTTCATTAAATAAGTAGGACAAATACTTATTGGTACAGAATACATAAGCATAAATTACATGCAAAGGGTGCTGTGATTAAGATTCGCCTTTTTCCCGGTATTTCTTAATGAGCACCCTCTTGTTAAAAGTAAATCAACAGCTACCTCTATTGAATTATTCGAGAAGGTTCCATAACTATTTTTTCTTACATAGCTCCTCATTCTAATCTAAAAAATATTAAAGCAGTAACAAAGAGGTTTAACAATGTATAAAATTTAATTCATGGTCATATCATGATTTATACCACGCTAAACTTTAATTTACATAAATAGATTTTATTTATTAATAGAAATCAGTATAAAAACATAAATTTAATGAATGTTAATCCTTCAACAAAAAAGAGTTAATAAATATCTTAATATTAGCATAATAACCAAATTTATATTTATGTAAACTTTTGTGACTTATGTTTATTAGACAAAATTAATTTTATAACTACATAGTTACACCAGCATTAAACATGCATAAATACTGAATAACACTTTCTTTTTATTTTTATTTTTTTAAAATAATAAATATTTACAATTTTATGATATTACATTAACTCAGGTTATAATGATTACAAGGTTTTACAATATATCCGTTTTACAACTGTTAAAATATATATTTACATTTTCTACTTTTTATTAATTTTATATTATATTTTTTTGTTTGTTTTGTTTTTTGATTATATATTTTTTTGTATTTTTCAATTTTATATTTTTTTGTGTTTTTTATTAGTTTAGCCATTGTGCGAAAAGATGCCGAGAATTAGGTAAGGTTAAAAAAATTTTATATATTTAAAGATAGTATTTAATATTAGTTAATAATTTTTTATAAGGAAGTATTATATTAATTAAGAAACAAAAGGACCTTTTTTTTTTTTTTTTTTTTATTTTTTTTTTATTTTTTTATTACATTATAAATAAGCATTTCGTTACAATATTCAAAATACAAATATATAATAATAAAAACATATATATATATATATATATATATATATATATATATATATATATATATATATATATATATATATATATATATATATATATATATATATATATATATATATATATATATATATATATAATAATCGTTATTAAATAATAAAAGAACGCGGGAACTCGTAGGAGACCATACGGTCTTGTCGTCGAGTACCGCTAAGAAATGATCGTGTTAAAATTTATAAGATATTTACAAGATAAGAAATAAGTTAACGAAGTAAGAAACTTAAAATATTCCGTTACAAATACAAGATACATTATTATATATTACAGTTGTTAATGATGCATATATAATTTTTATAAATCAATAGTTAAATAGGGGGTAAAAAGGAAGATCACTTAAAAAAAAAAAAAAAAATCAAAAGTATATTGTTACATCTTCAATTGTAAAAATGAGTTCTTTAAGCTTTCGTTTAAAAGAAAAGTAGTTACTTTGATGAATAAAATCTTTAGTAAAATTTTTTAAAACTATTTTATTCCATAAGAATGGTCCGCGATAATCAATACAAAATTTAAAAAGATTTGTTTGAAAAATGGGCTGCTTAATAAAATTATCATCCCGCAAAATGTATCTATTTTTAACTTTCGATGAATACAAATTATGGAAAGAAATAGGGGATGAATTGGTTTTACATTTAAACATAAAACAAAGAATATTAAAATTGTTAAGCTCATATATATTAAAAACTTTCATTTCAAATAATAGAGGCTTGGAATGAGTATAACGGTCTTTAAAATATATGAGACGTGCTACATGCTTCTGCTGACAATAAAGAGGTTTAAGTTTAATTTTCTTTGCACTACCCCCAGCAATGTTTGCATAACTTATGTGACAATGAATAAATGAGTGATATAATTGTACTAAAGTACGTTTAAGTAACAAGATGAGGCATGTTAATTGGCAGTTTATGTTTTTTGATAAGAGGATGGAAAAGAACCCATTTAGTTTTATCAATATTAAGAGGTAATTTGTTAGTCTTAAACCAGTCAGATATTTTGATTAACTCGATGTTCAAGCAACTAAATAAAGTAGGAATGCTTTTGTGTGACATAAATAAATTGGTGTCATCAGCAAACATAATTGTTATTAAATCCGAGGCTTTGTATAAATCATTAATATAAATAAGGAAAAGAAGAGGTCCTAATATGGATCCTTGAGGAACTCCACATGTAATATTTAACAAATTTGATGATAATGTTTCATCGGCGTAAACAAATTGTTTGCGATTAGTTAAATAACTTTTTAACAATTTTAAAACATTGCCTATTATACCACAACATTTTAAATTTTTAGCAAGAATTTTATGATTAATGGTATCAAACGCTTTCGCTAAATCAATAAATACTCCCAATGTGAATTTAGAATTATTAAATGAGTCTGATATACTTCTTGTAAGCTGAATAATTGCATGCTCTGTTGAATTATTTTTTTTAAATCCATATTGCATCTTATATAATAATTTGTTTGATAAAAGGTGATTGTATATTCTGTTGTACAAAATTCTTTCTAAAATTTTAGAAAAAACAGAGAGGATAGAAATTGGACGATAGTGTTTAACATTAGTTTTTTCTCCTTCTTCAAGTATAGGAATAAGTTTTGCTATTTTTAAATCATCAGGAAAAACTCCCTGATTAATGGAGCATTTAAAAATTTGGAAAAGTATGTCTTTTAAAACGTCAAAACAGTTTATAATAACGTTCCCATTGACATCATCTGGATCAACTGCTTTATTTGACTTTAACAATTTATAAGCACTTTCAAACTCTTCAAAAGACAAATCAAAAAAATTTAGATACGAGTTTAGAGGGTCATATGTTGCCTTAAATGATTTTTTAGGGTTTGGAATTATTTTGGCTAGGTTTTGTCCTACAGATACAAAATATTTATTAAATTCGGAAGCAATTGTTTTTTGATCAAGAATAAAATTATCATCTACTTTAATAACTGAGGGCAAAGATGCTTTTTTAGTGTTACCCGTAATTTCGTTTATTAGTTGCTAAGTGTGTTTAGAGTTTAATTTGGTATTTTTCAAGTAAATTAGTGTAATATATTAATTTTGATTTTTCCTTAGGCGTTCAAATAGTCTTACGTAATTTTTATAATTGGTCTTAATCTCAGTTGTTTTTAATTTTAAATATTTAATATAAAGTTTTTGTTTAATTTTAGATGATTTTAGAATACTTTAGTAATCCATGGCGATTTAATTTTTTTATGTTTGTAATTAATTTCTACATTGGGAAAATTGATGTCATAAATTTCATAAAAAATTTTAAAAAAGATTTATATATTAAATTAATGTCTTCAGAAAAGTTAATAATGCCCAATTAACTAAAGAAAGTTGATATTTAAAAGATTCTAGGTTTTTATTATGAAAAAGTCGTTTTTTAAATGATTTTTTTTCATTATATAAAATTTTCGCATAAATATCTATTGAAAAGAAAAATTGGGAAATGATCAGGTATGTCACTTTTAATAATGCCTTTTTTAAGCGAATTATTAAAAATATCATTGGTTATAATGTTATCAATTAAGGAAGTTGTTGTTTGAGTAATTCTTGTTGGTTTGTTTATTAGAGGAACTGCTCCATTTTAAAATAGGCCATTATAAAACCCACTAATGTCTTTTTTGACGTGATACTCAAAGCAATTTAAATTCAGATCACCTAATATGTAAAGTAATTTCTTTTCGTGGTTGATTTTATTTACAATATCGTCATGTAAAAATGAACTAAATGTTTTAATTTCGCCAGTAGGTGGGCGATAACAACAGCTAATTACAATGTTTTTGGTTTTATTGCCTAATATTTCAATCGTTCAAACCTCTATATTGACGTCAGAAATACTCATGTCATGCCTAACAAAATACCGTAGGTTTTCTTTTACATAAATAATTAAACCACCGCCGCGTTTATTTGTTTTCCGCTCTAATGAAATTAAATTATAGCCCGATATTTTAAAATTATTATCTAAATTTGAGTCAGCAGAATTACACCAGGTTTCAGTTAGGCAAATTACACTAAAAATAGTTAGATTTTCCTCAAAACTATTGCAAAGATTTTCAAAATTTTTTTTAAACTTCTTATATTTATATGAATTGCATTAAGTTTATCACGCTCAAGAAATTCTTTTATTTCAAAAGTATAAAAATAGCTGCAGTTGCTTTGTAAAGCATCTGTTTCACTAAAATAACTTTGATCCGGATCGGACTCTTTGGTAAGTATAAAATCATTAAATTTAAAAATGTCAAAATTTTTAGAGCGACTTGAATCCATTTTTGTATTTAAAATCAATAAAAATTAAACAAAATAAATAATAAAGATAAAATCAATAACTCTAAAATAAAAAAATTTCTTAAAAGTCGCGCGTTACAAGTTTATTATATACAACTTTAGCATATTTACCTTTGGCTCTCAAATCTTTTGCTTCTTTAAATAACTGTTTTCGCAATTCTAAAGTTCAGTCGCTGTAGTCTTCGTTTATGTAAAATCGATCGTTCCACAATTTTAACTGAACATAGTTATCCAACGCAGTTTTTTTGTCTTTGTAGTTTAAAAATTTAACTATTATGGTTCTGTTGTACTTTTTCCTATTGCTACTTTTTTTCCCTGTCCTGTGCGCCGGTTCAATTTCAACATTACTTTTAAATCCAAGTTTTGTCTTTAAAACATTTTGAATCTTTTCCTCACTCAATTCCCACGTTTCGTTTTCACACCTTTACACAAACACCACTTTACAATCGCTACATGTAACACTTATATGTTGAAATTCTATATCTTAAAATAAAAGGCTGTGTTTTTCTAATCATAAATAACAATAATTTTGTTGAAAAAAAAGCTTTGCAGAGAAGCGGAGGTCTTTACTAAACATTCATTTTCGATTTATGAGCCAGTGTATCAATTTAGCTCATATGTTCAGTTTTAACTTCCCGTCCTCTACTTGGCAAAATACATTATTGATACAAAAAAAGTTGACAGAAAATGTCCGTAGTGTTTCTACAGACATGATAACTATATTTTAAAGTAATAATATTTCTGATATTCTTAATTATTACCCTTATCACTCCATCTACTGTTCCATATTGCACTCATGATGGTTTAAGAGACTATCAACAGCAGCTGCGAAGTAGGGTTTTTCTCCGATAAATTCGCTATTTCTATCAAGAAAATCGAACTTATGGGAGAAAATTTTTTTTGGGATGTCACTTATATACATGTTTAAAATACTCCAATATTTCAACAGAAGGAGGACAGTAGGCAAAGATATGAAGATTGTCCTCAATTTTACCACAAGGTTTGCATTTGTTATTTTCAACGATCTGTTGCCTTGTGCTTTTGGCTAGCAAGGCCGCAGAAGGTAGACTGTTGTGTAAAAAACGAAAGAGGATATTTTCTATCGGTCCGTATGCATGGGAAGTAAAGTTTTTTTTCCAAATTTGGGTCCACGACATTGTTGTTTTTGTTTAACCGTTCCAGAAAAGTTCTGTTGGCACGACTGTCTTTTTGTTTTTTTGCCACTTTTAAGTAAAATTTTTTTGTTTATTATAGGGAGATGTTAAACTGGGACCCGTTTTTGCCTAAAATTTCAATTGTTGTTTTGTAGTACTGAGACGTTTTGTTGTCCCAGTGTTTTGGAACTTTTGTTCCAAAACACTGGAACAACAAAAGCAATTGTTCTGTTTTAAAATGTTCCAGCTTTGGCTTTGGCTCGTAAATTTTATAAATGAATTTGCCAACCAATACTTTGAAAAGTAGTAATATTCGTGAGTTTTATCCTCTATGCATTCCTTCAGTTGAAAGAGTGTTTTGAGGCGAAGTGCAAGACTTTGCTCCTTTGAAGATAAAATTCCGAGACCCCCACTTTTGACGGGAAAAAAAAATGCCTCTCTCTTGACCGATTAAAATTGGTCTTTTGCCACAGATTTTAGAAAATGGCTGTATGCAAACGTTCTATTACCCAATCAGGAATGGGCAACACGTTTGCCAGAAACCAAACTTTTGACATTGCTAGCGTATTTGTCAACATAGTCTTACTCCTAAGTGACAGAGTACGTAGTCCCAGAAACTTGAGTATTTTCTCTACTTTGTTAAGAGTTACTAGCCTGTTGAAATCGGTAGTATCACTCAGTCTGGTGTAAAAAGTAACACCCAATATTTTCAAACCAGTGTTATTGTTCCACTTTATGTTGTCCAACTCTGGGTACATTTTAGGATCAAAACTCCCAAGAGCGAGACTCTTGATTTTTGAGGCATTGATCACTGAACCACTTGCTTTTGTAAACAGTTTTACTTTTTCAAAAAAAAAGCCGACAGATTTTACGTCCCTGCCCAGCTAGCATACTTACGTTGGGCCAACGTATGCAAAACCATCGCAAACATCGGCTGTTTTTTCCAATGCAAAACCAACGTTGATCCAATGTCATTTGTTTAATGATGAAATTAATACCGACGGAACTAAAAACAGCTGGCTCATTTACATTGGTTGAACGTATGTAAAAACATCGCAAAAAATTGATTGTTTTTACGATGTAAACCCTACGTTCATCCATTGTTATTAAACCGATATTGATTTAATGTGTATAAACCAACGTTGGTTTGATGTTTATACATGCATTGGAACAACGTTGGATTTTATACAGTGGATTAACGTTGCGTTTGCATAGAGAAAAGACACATATACAAATATACATTTGTATAATTTATGAGAGTTATTTTTCATTTAGATATTTCAGTTCATCAAGGAAATACATTTGCTTATATATTTTTCTCTTTTTTATGTAATGAAATATTGAGCCACAAGCAAACCAAATATGAATAATGTCTCTTTAATCAGATGCAACATATTAAGTATAGTCATATGTAATAAGCATTGATGATTCAGCATCAAAATGGCGGAAATACCTACGTATAAATACTTATAGTCCCTGTGTAATAAGGTCGGCTTCTCGGCCTAATGGCTAAGATCAAGTGTAGTATCTGTTCTTATTTCGGCTCCGGACCATCTCTCAATTGGTTTCGGTGTTGTTAGAAAGCAGAAACAGCACAAGGTCGAAACCGTGACAGTCGATAGGGGTTCTTGGCGTAGTCGCTTTTTCAGTGTCTCCTTCTACGTCCGGAAATCTCAAAGCGTTCCGTCCACTCCGGACGTTAAATGGAGATAAACCATTAAGTTGGCGCTGCTCAGTTTCGGCTGAGTGGCAACTAAACCCTTAAGTGGGCATAAACAAACCCTTAAATGGGCCAAACAACCCTTAAATGGGCTAAAAAACCCTTAAATGGGACAAAATACGGAGTCTCGGCTCCCAAATAACACCGCCTTCTAGGGCCCTGTGTAAGTCTGGTTTCAGCTTCAGGTCACTCTAGTTGGTTGGTAAAAAAAAAAAAAAAAAAAAAAAAAAAAAAAAAAGGTCGGCGATACGGAAAAAAACACATACTGAAACTTTTTAGTCTTCCTTGTGGTTTCTATTAGTTTTCAGTCCCTGTGTCTATTCCGGTGTCGTTTCCTAATCTAATGGCTTAGGTTATGTGTAGGAACTAATTTCTGGGATAGCCTTTTAAGAAGTGCATCTAGCCGTGTAATTCCTGGTCAATGTGGTAAAGTCCAATGCCATGTTGACCGGGGCTGTAAGTGCTGGCAGCATTTCTTAGAATAGTTTGAGTCAGCTATTTCCTTCATAATAATTGTGCCTGCTATGTTTAGGTAGAGAGTCTGGACGGGGCTTAGCACATCTTGGTGCTTTTTGTCGTTCTGAGTTCTCGTTACGCCTCCTGCTGGCGTGACAACAAACCTGTCTTTTTCTTCTGGTGCCCAAACTGTCGCGGTTCAGCTTGGCCTGGCTGATCCTAGGCTTTTTTGGCGCTTGGGCAGACAAGTGAGTGCGCTAGTTCCGGATGTGTGTGTGTGTGTGTATGTGGGGGGGGGGGGGTCCAGTGCAGTGTACTTTGCTGGTTCGTGATAGGACAGGGAAGTTCGCCTCGTTTGCTGGGGCTGACGGGTTCTTGGTTTGATGGCTTGCATCACGTTTTGTGGTGCTCTCAGAAACAATCCGTCCTTTGGATGTTAAACATCTGTAGATCTCCAGGCAAGCGCCGAAAGATCTTTGAAATCAATCCACTTGTGGAACAAACCTCTTAAACCTTTGGCTGAGAATCAACCAATCAGGAAAGAGCTTTAAAAAAAAAAAGAAAAATATTTTTTTTACAAATACACACCTAAGAAGAAACTCATTATCAACCAATACACATTATCTGCAAGAATTATCAAAAACATTTACAGAACACACAAGAGAGAAAGATAACAAATCAATCACAAAAACAATAGAAACAAGAAACAAGAACTAGAAGAAATGATGAAAATACATATTTATACGTGTTTTTTTTATTTTACGAATAATTTGTAATAATTTATTTAAATAAACAAGGGGCGAAAAAACCCCAAGAAAAAAAAAAAAAAAAGGTAGGAGATCGGACGTGTTTTTCCAGCGATTTGAAAGAAAAAAAAGAGATGGCTTCCGAAGTAAAGTGGAAAACAGTTTTTTTCAAAACTACAAAACAAAACAAGATTGACGTAATTAAATCGAACGACTAAGAAATCTTAGAAGACGAGACCTCTATTCATCTCATGAAAATGAATGCTGTTGCAAGTGGTGCAATGACGACTTTGATTGTTTCAGATTTAAGCGAGGATGAGGAAATAACGAAATATATATATATATATATATATATATATATATATATATATATATATATATATATATATATATATATATATATATATATATATATATATATATATATATATATATATATATATATATAAATGGCGGGGTATTGTGAAATCCCGAATAAAAAGCATAGCTATGGAAACATCTAAACTAAAAAAACTCGAACAAAAAAAAACAAGCGGCGATATTAATCCAAAAAATTGATTTTGAAAAACAGAAAATAAACAGACAATGAAAAAATTAAACAGCTCAAAAAAGAGCAAAAAACTCTCCTTAACAACCCAGGAGTTTTTGTTAGAACAAAACAACTCGTTATTGAAGAGGGCGAAAAACCTTCTAAAACCTTGTTCAAATAGAAATAAGTAATCAAAAAAAGAAAACTATTAAACAAATAAATGATGGTAATAAAATGCATAAAGACACTAAAAACATACTAAAAACAATTAGAAACTATTACAAAAGTCAATATAAAAAAGATGTTTTAAATACGGAAATGCAGGAACCGTTTTTGGCCAACATTAAAAATGTTTTAAGCGATGACCAGAACGGTTATTTTAACATTAGGTTTAGCTGCGAAGAATTGTATAACGCAGCAAAATCTTTAAGTAAAGGAAAAACTCCTGGCATTGATGGCTTACCTGTAGAAATTTATCAACAAAATTGGGATATCTACGGTGTAGAGCTCACTGCCCTCCTTAATGACATATTTTTAACAAAGATAAGGAACTATCTTGGTCGCAAAATACGGCCCTTTTAAGCCTACTGCTAAAAGATGGGAATTTGACCCAGATGCAAAACTGGCGACCAATCTCACTTGTATGAGCCGACTACAAAATAGCAACAAAAGCGCTTGCACTAAGATTATCAAAAGTACTACCAATATTGCTCGGGCCGTCACAAACGTGCTCGGTACCCAAAAGAAATATTTTTTCGAATATATTTCTTATAAGAGATTTAATTCATTATACGAATGAAAAAATATAGAAAGCTGCCTGATAACAATCGACCAGGAAAAAGCTTTCGACAAAATTGATAGACTCTTTTTATTTAAAGTCCTCAAAAAATATAATTTAGGCAAAAAATTTATTACAGCAATTAAATAATCAATGAAACGAACGCAATCTATTGTAACAAATAACGGATATATGAGCGAACCCTTTAAAATAGAGAGAGGCGTCCGGCAGAGCGACCCTGTTTCACTCATGCTATACTGTCTGGTTGTGGAAACGCTGGCACTTGAGTTTAAGAACTGCAAACTCATTGACGGCATTCCTCTGCCAGGTACAAAGTTAAACTTGAAAGTCTCGCAGTATGCAGACGATACAACTCTCTTCGTTAAAAGCCCGCATTCGGTAGCTGAAGTGTTTAATATACTAGAAAAATTCAAATACGCTTTCGGCTCTAACATTAATATAAACAAAACAAAAGCTCTAGCTTTAGGCGGAATTAACTACCAAAACTATGAAAATACACTAAAAGTGCTAAAACAAAAAATTTTTAATCTTAAATGGTTAAACGGAACAGGTGTTAAAATTCTTGGAACCACCAGCCATCAGAATGAAATACATATTTCAAATAAAAGAAGCAGACCATTTTTACGATGGATGCTTCCTAAAAAACTACTTCTTAGCATACTCCCATACCAACTTAGCAAAAAGTAAATATCCACAGTGGTTATTTCTTACTGGGAACAGCACCCCAAAATCCTTAAGCGTGCTTACCTTTTACTTTAAAGATGCGATAGAAAAAATAAGGAGTGATGATGAAATCTTCAACATCACTCACAAAACCTCAAAAAATATTTATCTTCATATTACGCAACAAAAAGAAAATTTGAGTCTAAAACTAATACAATTGAGATGGGAAGCAAAGTTCAAAAAGACACTTTCCTGGAAACAAATCTGGGAAAAGAGCTTTGACTCCTATGTTCAGGGAACTAGTAAGAATACACATTGGCGTATTCTTACAAACTCCCTCCCCACTTTAGAAAAAACAAACTCCTGGAGACAACAACTCTTAAAACAAAGCGTGGACAATATCATGGAAACTCAAACTGCAAAACGTGTAACCGGGTGTAAGATACTCTTCACCCCTTTACCTTCTGCAGCAAGGCCAGAGCTGTGTGGAGATGCATGAGAATTATTTGTGAAAAGCTAATGCCTAAAACACTTTTCAACTCGGTACAAGCCCTCTTCTTAATAAACATAGAGGAGCTGCCAAGAAAAGACCAGAGGAAAAAAATAATAAATACTTTAACTCATATTATAGCAACAGTATTATAGAAATGTAGAAACTCCAAACTAAAAAAAAGTAAAACTATACCTACAACAAGAGTTCTAGAAAATATACTAAAAGAAATTAAATATATCTGGACAATACAATATAATAAATACTCCAGAGAAAACAACATCGAAAAATTTCATAAAATGTTCTCAATAAATAGCGCTATAAGCGAAAATAAAAATCGACACCTAACATTCGCCATATAAAAAAATGGTGAATTTTAGATTTCGATTACCAAGTTAATATCAAAAAAATTTAGGTCTTCAACTATTATTATTTACGAGAAACAGCATGACCCTAGCCATTCGGTGATGGCGAAGGTTGTGTGTTTATTTTATGAGGTCGTGGGTTAATCGCCACGATATTTTATTATTTAAACGACGAGTCTGAGCATGTCCAGAGTAACCACTTGGTGCGAAGGACGTGCTTATGTATTTTTGTTTATAATTATGTATTAGTCATAGATATATGTTTTATTTACATATATGTAACTGTATAGCTTAATTTATTACCATATTTGTAGTCGCGCGAGCGCAATATGAGATTTGTTTTAATGTCTCTATAGTGTCAATTTTACACACTGAAACATGTAACTTTAATTTACTTTATATTTACGAACCATGCACTGTTAAAAAAGAAGCCGTAAAAATTACGGTTTCTTTCTCATTTGGCAACATTCCACTTTTATAAATAACATCAGAAAAATAAACCTCCAAAATAAGGTTTGATTTTTGTTTTTCCTTTAATTTGATGCAACTTAATCAACCTTGGTTTAAAGACCCTTTTTTAAACTTGAATGGATAAAATATGAATAAAAAACTAAAAAATAAAGAATTTATGTTAACGCAATATATACATTTTTTTATTATTAACTTTACAGCATTATATTTATAATGTTGCAAAATCTTTATCTTATGTATATATATATTACGAAAAAACCCACCCAAAAATTGTAAATTTATCCCCCAATTGTAAAGTCAGTTTTATTGATATATATTCATTGTTATCTTGAAAAAAAAAAAAAAAAAAAAAAAAAAAAAAAAAACATTAATACAACTATACACGCGTATAAATATATAATATTTTATGTTTATATGTATATGCTTAACATAAAACAAATTAAATCAGTTCCGATAAAAGGTAAATATAAAGTTGTGCAAACGTAAAATATAACGTTGAATCAACTTAAAATACATCGTTTTGCCAATGTAAAATACAACGTTGTGTCAACGTAAAGTACAACGTTAAATCAACGTAAAACATTACGCAATGCTGACTTGAAATACGACGTTGAACAAATGTTGTTTTTTGGTTGTAGGCGACGTCGCATTTGTAACCAAACTGGTATAAAAAGAACGTTGGCGGTCGATGTTGGGCCAACGCAACGCACAACATTGTTCAAACGTTTTATCAATGTATAAAAATGAGATTGGAAGATCAACTCAAAATGTTATACATTGGTTTCAAACCCTAAAAGAAAAGCAATTCTGTAAGTTCTTAGTCTTTGATATTAATGATTTTTATCCATCGATTAATGTAAACCTCTAAAAAATGTGTGCTAGCTGGGTGGCAAATAGTTCGAATCGTTTGCGTACTGCTGTAATTTAAGGTTTGGTAACCCTCTATTCTGCTATTTGCTCTGACCACAAAAGCAATTACTTTCACGTATAAAAAGGCGGACCCTAAACTCAAAGATCAAGTAAACAAGGTAAAAAAATTTTAATCAACCATGATGTATACAATAAAATCAAAATTAACGGTAATGCAGATTGTTTCATAACTCTAAAAGACCATAAAGAGAACTTTCTAGATAAACCAACTGTTAGACTTATTAACCTTGATAAAAATGAGATTGGAAGATCAACTCAAAATGTTATACATTGGTTTCAAACCATTTTAACCATCGATTAGTGAAAACCTACTTAAAAATGCAATAAATTTTGCAGAGCAGCATCTAACAATAAATAGCGATCAAAAAAGTTTTATACACCATACAAGAAAATCATTATTATTTAGCAATGGAATTGCCTGGAATAAGAAAAAGGGAGGATTATTCGATGTCACTAGGGGGCCTTTGATGGCGCGGAGATTTGCGAATTAGTTTGGATTTTTATTTTGCGTCAAATCTCGCAGTTTTATGATAAAAGCAATTTCGGTATATATCGAGATGATGGGCAAGCTAAGTTTAGGAAAAAAAGTGGTCAGGAAATGGAGAGGATAAAGAAACATTTTGTACAAATTTTTAAAAATAACAATATTCTTATCTCTGTTAAACGTAATTTGAAAAAAGTTAACCATCTCGATTTAACGCTAAACCTTAACTATGGTTCTTTTCATCCATATTGCAAACCAGATAATATACTGAATTATACACATATTAGTTCTAATCATCCACCAAGTGTAAAAAAAGTATTCCTAAGACTATTGAATTAAGATTACCAGCGGCATCGTCAAGTGAATCGATTTTTAAAGAAAGTATTCCTCCTTATCAAGAAGCCTTATCAAACAGTGACATTAGGCAACTTTACTCTGACATGAACTATGAATTAAGGAATGTCAGTGAATGGTTTAAGGCTAATAAACTGTCACTCAATGTAGATAAAACAAAGTATACTCTATTCCATAAAAAATCACAACAGGAAAACCTTCCCTTAAAATTACCAAATTTAAATTTAGATGATAAACTAATCGAAAAAAATGAGTCAATAAAATTCTTAGGAATTCTTATTGATGAAAATTTATCATGGCTTCCTCGCATAAATTATATCCAATCAAAAATTAGTAAAACAATTGGTTTGATGTACCGTATTCGCCCATATGTAACATCAGAAAGTCTGAAACTAGTATATTTTGGCCTAATACATTGTTTTATTTACTATTCCAATATTACATGGTAGTACTCAACCAACAAAACTTAAAAAAATATTTTCTCTACAAAAACATGCATGCAGACTTATATATAACAAAAAAAAATATGAACATGCAAAACCACTAATGAAAGACATGCAAATGATGAGTATATATGAAGTTAATATTTACCAACACTTAATTTTTATGTATAAATATAATAACAGCCTGATTCCAAAAACCTTTAATAATAAATTTACAAAAAATGTTAACAATAATTACTCTCTTAGAATAAATCAATGGAATACTTATAAATTGCCTAGAATTAGGAGCAAGTATTCTGAATATGGAACAGCATACCGTGGACCGAAACTATGGAACACATTTCAAAAAACTAAACATTTAAATACGGTAAAATCACTAAACTCCTTTAAGTTTCTAATAAAAAATGAAATTTTTAAACATTATAAATAATTTTTTAATTTTTCTAAATGAACATCGAATTCCATTATTCTTAGTTTTTTCTATTTTTATTTTTTTTGTTTGATTGTCTCTTATTTTTATCTTTAAAATAATTTGTCAGTATTTTAAATGACTATCGTTAAAATTATATTGATACTATTTACTTTCTTTCTTTAAATGTAAATATTTATGAAAGTTTTTATCTTTTTATTATATTGGAACTGTACATAGTATTTTAACAATCTTATTCTATTTTAAACTTGTAAAGCCCACATAGGGGCTCTATGAAAAGATTGTGGCGACTTTAGTCATCCATATCTTCTTTGAGCCCCTGCCTGTTTTTTATAAATCAACTTTTTTTGTATGTAAATGTTTCTTTGTAACTATATTTTCTTATTATATAAACAGCAAATATATATTAAAAAAAAAAAAAAAAAAAAAAAAAAAGCCTTGAAAAAATCGGGTTACAAATGCGAACTTGCATACCATCCAAGTATAAAATCAACAAACGGCAACCATAAACGCAAGATAATTTGGTATAATCCTCCTTTCAGTACAAATGTTGTTACAAAAATAGGTATATATTTTTTGAACCTCCTCGACCTCTTCTTTCCAGTTAACCACAGACTTCGTAAATATTTAGTAGAAACACAATCAAAATAAGTTATTCCTGCATGCCAAACATAAAATCCATTATCAACTCTCACAATAAAAGTATTTTACATAAGGAGGCAAAAACTAATGAAATGAAATGCAACTGCATTGACAAAACCAAATGACCTATGAACAACCATTGCCTTTTCAACAACATTGTTTATCAGGCCACCATCCATTCAAACAATCCGGAAAAGTAAAGAAAAGTGTATTTTGGAGTTAAAGCAACACCTTTTAAAGTTCGGTATGCAAACCACTTAAAATCTTTTAACGTAGTTCGGTACAAGAATGATACAGAGCTATCAAAAGAAGTATGGAATTTAAAAGAAAAAAACTTTACACCTTTTGTCAAATGAAAGATTGTTAAAAAATGCAAACCATACAACACAACAGCAGGAGTTTGTAACCTTTGTTTGAACGAGAAGTTCCAAATTTTGATGTATAAAGGAGAAAACCTATTA